>NC_133658.1:815091277-815293490 GCF_037893015.1 Macrotis lagotis | reverse complement strand
CATGTTGTGCCTTGATCCAAATTGGGTGTGATGAGAGAGAAATTATATACTTAAAGAAGAGACAAGAAGTCTAAGAGGTAACCAGATCAGACAATAAGATATCTTTTTTTTCCTAAATTGAAGGGAATAACCCTTGAACTTTGTTCAAACTCTACATCTCCTTATATACATATATATATATATATATATATATATATATATATATATATATTCTCCTATATATACATATATATATAATTCAAAACAAATTCCCTGAATGGCAATATCAAACTATAAATAAATAAATAAATGTATGTTTTGTGTGTGTTTGTGTGTGTGTGTGTGTGTGTGTGAGTAGGTCAATCTGTATTTTGAATCAGTGATCTCTCTTGCAGGAGACAGATGATCTATTTTCACATGAGTCCTCAGAAAACGTGGTTGATCATCGTGTTTCTGAGAGTTCCTGTTTGTCTTTTTCTATTATTGCTATTGCATTAATTGTTATCCTGATTCTTAATATCTCTTTAAAAATAGCTATTTGAGAGGTTGGAGTTTTTTCCTCTGAGAGGGGCCTGTTCACTTCCTTTGGTCATTTAAAAATGGAGAATGAGTCTCATGGGATTTTTTTGTTGAATGGCAATGGTGTTGTTACTTGTCCAAGGTCCCACAGCCTGGTAATTTTAAATGTCTGCATATGGATTTGAATTCAAGTCCTCCTGACTCCAGGACTGGTGCACTATCTTTTGTGCCACCTAGCTGCCCAGGCCATTGGATTTTTAACATTGACCCCTAAAATAGAAATGAGATGAAGCTTTGCTCATCATAAGAGAAATTTTTGTATATATCTTTCTTCTTTATCTAACTTTCCATTTTTTTCTTTCCTATTCTTTTGTTATCTTCCTTCAGTTTCTTTTCTTTATCCTTCTCTTCCCTTCTTTTCATGTCTTCATCCCTTCCTCCCTTCCTTCTATTTCTATATATATATACATGCAAGTTTCTGTAGTTACACTTATGATATAGATATAGATACAGAAATTAAGACATTAGAGATCATCTAATTCATGCCCTCATTTTGAAGATGAGAAAATCTGAAACCTAGAGAGGGTCAACATTCTGATTTTTAGCAAAACTAAAATCTGAAGTAAGTGCTTTCTCAATCCAGTACTCTTTTTTTAGGGGTTTTTTTGATGTGGAATTTTGCTTACAAATTTAATTTCAAAATTTGTGGAAAAATCAAATCTCTCTTTTTTCTCACTATCATCTTCACAGAAAAACATAAAGAGATTGGTGTGTTTGATTGGTTTCAGTTGAGCTCATCTTGCAAAAGTAGAAAAACTGTTGGAAACAGGTTTAGCACTATGCAAATGATGTAGTGACTCCATGCAAGGTAGAGAGTAGAATGTGGAAGAACTGTGGGAACACTGAATATAATCTCAGTTTTTTCCTCTTTAATTTTTGAAAATTTTTAAATGTTTTATCAGCTTGAAATTGCAAAAAAAAAATTGACTTTTTCGGAAAGGAAGGATAAAGGTACTTAGGGAAGCCTAGGTGATACAAAACCAAAAGTTAGCAATATAATTGATTCTTAAAATGAGTTGAAATTTACCTTCCTATGACTTTCTCATTATCTGTGTCACAGCTTTCCTTCCCTAGTGAGAGAAAATGAAAGTTCATTATATGGGTTTAACATATATTTGTGTTGTAGTTCATTTTCATAGGAATCCATATATCTACCTAGTAAAATGTAAGGGCTTTGAGAGCAGAAATGTTCAATTTTTTTTTTGTCTTGCTACCTACTATGCTTATCATAGCACTGGCTTGAGGTTAATTCTTAATATAAGTATTTACCAATTTATATTGAGTGTGCATTTAAAATAAATCCTTCAATTGTACAGGTAAAAGTTTTGGAACTGATGTTGACTGGATGGACTCCAGCAGAAACATCACTTTGGGAGAAGATGATGAAGTCCTCCAATACATGGGTTGTAGGCATCCTCCCAGTCAAAGTAAGTCAGTACAAGTAGCCTCTCTATAGTCAAAGCTCTTCGGTACTCCAAAGAAAAACAATATTTGCTTTCCCTCAATGAGAAAGTCTTGAACACTCTCATCATGAAGGCTATCAGGTCATTTCTCTTGACATGCAGGACTCTTTGAAATGATAAACATGCATGAGTCCTTGTATTCTAAAACCAGAGGGATTTGAAGACCAAAAAAAAAATATGTGAATAAGATGTCACCTGAAAAGAAAGGAAAACTCTTAAGTGTCTTATGTCATCTTACGAACTAATGCCAATGAAATGGGAAATATGGGGTAGTGTTTATCAGATGAGAGTAGAGTGCTTTGAATTTTCTGTATCTCTCAGCTGCTTGATCATCAAATTTTTTTTCATTAGTTACAGATGTTTAAAGATGAAAAGCAGTTGATGATAATGAAAAGTAATTAATTATTGTTCTTTTTTAGGAGGATAAACAAATAAGGAGAAAAAGGGGTTGGCAAGATTTTAGACTGCTAATTAAATTATAATAAAATTTTATTTGTTCTTACACTAAATCTGGTAGCTTGCCATTTCATTGCAGTTTAAGCATTGACATTTTTAGCTGCAGAATTCAGACTCTTCCCTGGAAGTAAGAATAAGAGGGTAAAGATGCAATCTTGTGTGTTACCTCTAGAGCAAGCATTCCAGAGAACTGAATAGAAGGGTTTGCTGGCTTTCTATTGGGAGGTTGGAGGCATTAACAAGGGTGAGAATAAAGGAACAGTCAGTGAAGGAGTGGATATTAGTTTGAACAATGCAGTCAGGTGCTGAGAATCATTGGAATGCCAAGGGTACTTCAGCATATTTTAAAATTTATTTTTATTAAAGATATTATTTGAGTTTTACAATTCCCCCCCAATCTTACTTCCCCCCCCAAGGGGAAGCAATCTGTCAGTCTTTACTTTGTTTCCATGTTGTGCCTTGATCCAAATTGGGTGTGATGAGAGAGAAATTATATACTTAAAGAAGAGACAAGAAGTCTAAGAGGTAACCAGATCAGACAATAAGATATCTTTTTTTTCCTAAATTGAAGGGAATAACCCTTGAACTTTGTTCAAACTCTACATCTCCTTATCTGGATACAGATGGCACTCTCCTTTGCAGACAGCCCAAAATTGTCCCTGATTGTTGCACTGATGGAATGAGTAATATCCTTCAAGGTTGATCATCACTCCCATGTTGCTGATGTAAAGTGTTTTTCTGGTTCTGCTCATCTCACTCAGCATCAGTTCATGCAAATCCTTCCAGGCTTCCCTGAAATCCCATCCCTCCTGGTTTCTAATAAAACAATAGTGTTCCATGACATACATATACCACAGTTTGCTAAGACATTCCCCAAATGAAGGACATTTACTTGATTTCCAATTCTTTGCCACCACAAACAGGGCTGCTATAAATATTTTTGTACAAGTGATGTTTTTACCCTTTTTCATCATCTCTTCAGGATATAGACCCAATAGTGGTATTGCTGGGACAAAGTGTATGCACATTTTTGTTGCCCTTGGGGCATAGTTCCAAATAGCTCTCCAGAAAGTTTGGATGAGTTCACAGCTCCACCAACAGTGTAATAGTTTCCCTGATTTCCCACAACCCTTCCAACAATGATCATTATCCTTTCTGGTCATATTGGCCAATCTGAACAGTATGAGGTGGTACCTCAGAGAAGCCTTAATTTGCATTTCTCTAATAATTAATGATTGAGAGCATTTTTTCATATGGCTATAGATTGCTTTGATCTCCTCATCTGTAAATTGCCTTTGCATAGCCTTTGACCATTTGTCAATTGGGGAATGGTTTTTTGTTTTAAAAATATAACTCAGTCTCTGTATATTTTAGAAATGAGTCCTTTGTCAGAATCATTAGTTATAAAGATTGTTTCCCAATTTACTACATTTCTTTTGATCTTGGTAACAGTGGTTTTATCTGTGCAAAAGCTTTTTAATTTAATGTAATAAAAAATCATCTAACTGGTGTTTGGTGATGTTCTCCAACTCTTCCTTACTTATAAACTGCTCCCCTTTCCATAGATCTGACAGGTAAACTAGTCCTTGATCTTCTAATTTGCTTATAGTATTGTTTTTTATGTCTAAGTCCTGTAACCATTTGTATCTTATCTTGGTAAAGGGTGTTAGGTGTTGGTCTAATCTAAGTTTCTTCCATACTAACTTCCAATTATCCCAGCAGTTTTTATCGAAGAGGGAGTTTTTATCCCAATGGCTGGATTCTTTGGGTTTATCAAACAGCAGATTACTATAATCATCTCCTGCTTTTACACCTAGTCTAGTCTATTCCAATAATCCACCACTCTATTTCTTAGCCAATACCAAACAGATTTGATGACTGATGCTTTATAATATAATTTTAGATCAGGTAGGGCTAAGCCTCCTTCTTTTGTACTTTTTTTTCATTAAGCTCCTGGCAATTCTTGACTTTTTAATTTCTCCATATGAATTTACTTACAATTTTTTCTAACTCATTAAAGTAATTTTTTGGCCTTTTGATTGGTAGGACACTAAACAGATAGTTTAGTTTTGGTAAAATTGTCATTTTTATTATATTAACTCTACCTATCCATGAGCAGTTGATATTTGCCCAGTTATTTATTTAAATCTGATTTAATTTGTGTGAGAAGTGTTTTATAATTGTTTTGAAAAAGATTCTGAGTCTGTCTTGGAAAATAGATGCCCCAATATTTTATATTGTCTGAGGTTACTTTGAATGGGATTTCTCTTTCTAGCTCTTCCTGCTGTATCTTGCAAGACATATAGAAAAAAGTTGAGGATTTATGAGGGTTTATTTTATAACCTGCAACTTTGCTAAAATTGCTAATTGTTTCCAGTAATATCTTGGATGATTTCTTGGGATTCTCTAGGTAGATCATAATGTCATCTGCAAAGAGTGAGAGTTTTGTCTCTTCCTTCCCAATTCTAATTCCTTCGATTTCTTTTTCTTCTCTAATTGCTGAAGCTAACATTTCTAATACAATATTGAATAGTAGTGGTGATGGGCACCCTTGTTTCACCCTTGATCTTATTGGGAATACCTTTAGCTTCTCCCCATTGAATATAATGCTTGTTGATGGTTTCAGATAGATACTGCTGATTATTCTAAGAAAGAGTCCATTTATTCCTACACTCTCGAGTGTTTTTAGTAGGAATGGATGCTGTATTTTGTCAAAAGCTTTTTCAGCATCTATTGATATGATCATATGATTTCTGATAGGTATATTGTTGATATAATTGAGTATACTAACCATTTTCCTAATATTGAACCAACTCTGCATTCCTGGAATAAATCCTACTTGATCATAATGTATTATCCTAGTGATAACTTGTTGTAATCATTTTGCTAAGATTTTATTTAAGATTTTTGCATCTATATTCATCAGGGAAATAGGTCTATAATTTCTTTCTCTGTTTTAACTCTTCCTGGTTTAGGTAACATCACCTTTCCTTATTGTTCCAAATAGTTTATATAGAATTGGATCCAATTGTTCCTTAAATGTTTGGTAGAATTCGCTTGTGAATCCATCAGGCCCTGGAGATTTTTTCTTAGGGAGTTCAATGATGGCTTGTTGAATTTATTTTTTCTGAGATAGGGGTATTTAGGTATTTAATCTCTTCTTCATTTAACCTGGGCAACTTATATTTTTGTAAATATTCATCCATTTCACTTAGATTATCAAATTTATTGGCATAGAGTTGGGCAAAATAATTTTGAATTACTACTTTAATTTCCTTCTCATTGGTGGTGAGTTCACCTTTTTCATTTGTGATACTAGCAATTTGGTTTTCTTCTTTCTTTTTTTTAATCAAATTGACCATACATTTATCATTTTTATTGATTTTTTCATAATACCAACTTTTGGTTTTATTTATTAATTCAATAGTTTTTTTTTACTTTCGATTTTATTAATTTCTCCTTAAATTTTTAGAATTTCTAATTTGGTATTTAATTGGGGATTCTTGATTTGTTCTTTCTCTAATTTTTTTAGTTGCATGTTTAGTTCATTGATTTCCTCTTTCTCCAATTTATTCATGTAAGCATTTAAAGCTATAATATATCCCCTGAGAGTCACTTTGAATGAATCCCATAGGTTTTGGTATGTTGTTTCATTATTATCATTATCTAGGATAAAAATGATTAATTCTTTCTATAATTTATTTTTTGGTCCACTCATTTTTTAAAATGAGGTTATTCAGTTTCCAATTTGTCCTGGGTCTATATCTCCTTGGCCCAATATTGCATATGACTTTTATTGCCTTGTGATCTAAGAAAGATGTATTCACTATTTCTGCCTTTCTGCAGTTGATCATTAGGTTTTTATGTCCTAGTACATGATCAATTTTTGTATAAGTTCCATGTACTGCAGAGAAAAAGGTATATTCCTTTCTATCCCCATTCAGTTTCCTCCATAAGTCTACCCTATCTAATTTTCCTAACAATCTATTTACCTCCTTAATTTCTTTCTTCATCATTTTATGATTCAATTTATCTAGATCTGAGAGCGGGAGGTTGAGGTATCCCACTAGTAGAGTTTTGCTGTCTATGTCTTCCTGTAGTTCTTTCAGCTTCTCTAAGAATTTGGATGCTGTCCCACTGAGGGCATATATATTCAGTATTGAAATAACTTTATTGTCTATAGTACCTTTTAGGAGGATAAAGTTTCCTTCCTTATATCTTTCAATGCCATCTATTTTTGCTGCTGCTTTGTCTGAGATAAGGATTGCTACCCCTGTTTTTTTTTTAACTTCAGATGAAGCAAAGTATATTTTGCTCCAACCTTTTACCTTTACTCTATATGTATCTCTCTGCTTCAAAAGAGTTTCTTGTAAGCAGCATATTGTAGGATTCGGGTTTTTAATCTACTCTGCTATTTGCTTACATTTTAAGGCAGAGTTCATCCCATTCACATTTAAAGTTATGATTACTAATTCTTTATTGCCCTCTGTGCTATCTTCTCTGTTTGTATTTTCCCCCTTTGCTCCCCTTTATCCATATTCCCCCATATTTTGTTTCTGAATACCACCCCCTCCAGTGTATTTGCCCTCCTATATCACCCCTGCCCTTTCTTTCGCCTTTCCCTTTTCCCTTCCCTTTCTTTTGTTAGTTCCCCTTTTACCCCCCTCCCCTTCCCTTTCTCCATCCTACCTCCCCTTTTCCCCTTTTAATACTTGAAAGGTTAGATGTTTTATAAGTTAACTGAGTATGTGTAGGTTGACTTTAAGCCAAGTCTGATGAGAAGAAGATTCAGGTGTTTCTCATCTGCTCCCTTCTTCCCCTCTATGACCATAGTTTCTTTGTACCTCTTAGTGTAATGAGATTTACCCCATTCAATCCCCTCCTCCCTCCCATCTCTTTCCTGTCCCCCTTTTTAAGGAGGTAGTGTTTTTTAGATCATTCTATCTGTGTCATAGAAAATTCTAAGTGTCTGTCACTTCTAGTTAAGTATATTCTATCTAATAGAGTTAAAATTCTTGAGAGTTATTAGAGTCTTTCTCCTAAGTGGGGTTAAAGCCAGTTGCATCACATTAGATAGCAGTCTCATGGATAGATCATGAATGTCCATCATTTCTGGTGAGGTATATTCTCTCTGTTAGAGTTACAGTTCTCAAGATTTATGAGAATCTTTTTCCCCATGCTGGGATATAGCCAGTTTCAACTTACTGGATAGCAGTTTTTTTCCTTTTACTGCCCCCCCCTTTTTTAACCTTTTTATGTGTCTCTTCAACCTTCTGTTTGATGTCCAAATTTTCTATTTAGCTCTGGTCTTTTCATCAGGAATTTTTGGAATTCTTCCACTTCGTTAATTGTCCATCTTTTTCCCTGGAAGAGAAGGCTTAGCTTTGCAGGATAGTAGATTCTTGGCTGCATTCCAAGCTCCCTTTCTCTTTGAAATATCTCATTCCAGGCCCTTCAATCCCTTAATGTTGATGCAGCCAGGTCCCGCCTGGTCCTTACTGTGGCTCCTTGATATTTAAATTGTTTCTTTCTGGTTACTTGAAGGATTTTCTCTTTTATCTGATAGTTCTGGAATTTGGCCACAACATTCCTTGGTGTTTTCATTTTAGGGTCTTTTTCTGGAGGGGATTGATATATCCTTTCAATAACTACTTTGCCCTCCTGTTTCATGATGTCAGGGCAGTTTTCCATCACTAGATCCTGTAATATTAAGTCCAGGCTTTTTTTTTTTCTCTCTTCAATGTTTTCAGGAAGTCTTATAATTCTCAGTTTGCCCCTCCTCAATCTATTCTCCAGGTCAGTGGTTTTGTTGATGAGGTATTTTACATTTTCTTCTATTTTTTTCTACTTTTTTATATTGTTTATCTGGCTCTTGCTATCTTGTGAAGTCATTAGTTTCTGCAGACTCCATTCTTTTTTTTTAGGGAGGAATTTTCTTCATTAATCTTTTGCAACTCCTTTTCCAATTGGTCAGTTCTACTTTTGAAAGACCTTTCCATTTAACCAATTGAGGCTTTGAGAGAATTATTTTCTTTTTGCATTTGCCCAATTGAGGATCTGAGAGAATTCTTCTCATTTTGTATTTGTCCAATTGTTGATGTGAGAGATTTATTCTCATTTTATAATTGTCCAATTGATGATCTGAGAGATTTATTCTCATTTTGTATTTGTCCAGTTGAGGATTTGAGAGATTTATTCTCCATTTTTATTTTTCTAATTGTACTTTATAAGGATTTGTTTGCTTGTTGCAAGGTATTAGTTGTCTCTCCCAAATTATCCAGTTGATTTTTAAGCTCCTTCCTTATTTCTTCAAGGAAGTCTTTCTGTGTTGAATACCATATCTTATTCTCCTCAGAGGTTCTACGTCTTTCTGAGCTAGGGTCTTTCCCTTCCAAGAATTTTTCTATGGATACACCTTTCTGCTGACCCTTCTTCATTTTGCTAAGACCTTGAATAGGGGAGGGGCTAGTTCGTATGGGCTTGGGATCACTAAAGGCTTTATTCACTGCGTGCAATTTCTCTGGCTGGCCAGTAGGAGGTATTGGTTGCTTTCTTTGGAGTTTCTGTGACCTTAATTAAGGTCTTCTCCCTTTGTTTGAAGGGAGGAGTTGGACCTATTGAATTCTTTTGCCTTCAATCAATGGTGCTCTTTACCCTGGCCTGAGGTCATTCCTCAGCTGGGCTGGTTCTTCTGCTCACTCACCTGAGCCTGAGGCAGAGGCAGTCTGCATTTGTTTGTTCCTGGAAGAGGTCTCAGCTGTAATGGAGGCATGGACTCTGAGTTCCTCAGACCAGAGGAGCCCAGGGATGGTGTCCGCAGCTTTCCTGCACCGTAACACTCGTCCCCAGCCCTGTTGGCAAGCTCCAGAAGGACAGTACCAACCCTAGTGCCTCTGCTCCTTAGTTGACTCAAGCCCCTGCCATCTAGCCCCAGAGCTGATAAAGCAGGTCAGGCTCTAGGGCCCTCAGACTCCCTGTTCCAATTCAGCTGCTAATCTGGTTGATCCGGGGCTGATCCTCTCTCTGAGCCCAGACTCACCGGCCTGAATTCATCCAGTGCTGCTGAGGGAAACAAATCCTGTGGTAGATGTTCTTTCTCCTGGCTTTTCTTTCTGGGTTTTGTGGGTCAGATTTCTGTTAAGAGGTTTAATTCATATGATAGATGGGGAAAGATCAGGAGACTTTAGACCTGTTCCTGTCTTCTCTCTGCCATCTTGGCCAGAACTTTTCTTTTTTTTTTAATCCTCTTCATTCTATCTCCTAAATTCCTGGAGAATTTTGGTAAAGATGATACAGTGCAACATTGTGTCACAGTTGCAGATATGAAATGTTGGTGTAATTGTAGGAACAATTTATGTATGTATTTGTTACAAGTTTAATCATTTGACTAGACATTTCCTGACTTGTAAATATGTCAAAAATTGCTCTCTAAAAGATCAGTATTTGCTTGTTCTGTGAGATCCATAAAAAAGATGAAAAATGATTTGAGCACTACTACAATCTTTGTGGGCCCAGAGCAGCTTGTGCCTTGAATCGTTGTTGATTATCTTAAGTATTAAGTGTTTGTTGTATATCTCAGCACTGAGGGAGATGTAATATTTAGTTAAGAAGCAGTACCATTCTAATGTAGTTTACAGTTTAATATTAGAGGACTGACTCCTTAGAAGGAAATTAGTACAGATCAACCATGGTTCAATAGGCAATTGTTACATAGTATTTCTTTTTTTTTCAAGGAGAATTTCTTTTGGATCATAAAGGACTTTATTTTTTTAACATTTTGTTTGTTTTCCAATTGTATACAATAGTAATATGCACCCATCATTTTTTGCAAAGCTCTGAATTCTACAATTTCCCCCCCCTTCCCTTCCCCCCCCCCGCTATCTGACAGTCTCTCCTTTGTTTCCATGCCATACATTGATGTAAATTGAATGTGTTATAAGAGTAAACATAAGTAAACATAAACCCCCTCCCCCCCAAGAAGATGAGAAACCTCAAGAATAGAGAGAAAAAAAAATATTGTACTTTGGTCTGTGTTCAGATTTCAATGACTGTCTCTGGGGTGAGTTGCTTTCTTTATCATAAGTCCACCAGAGAAATTGCTTCAATATTTTTCCCACAGTTGCTATAACTAGCTGTACCTCCACTCTGTTCCTCTCCACTCTCATTTATTCTATTCTCTCTCTCTCTCCTTTCATCCTGGCCCTGTCCAAAAGTGTGTTGCATCTGAGTACCCTCTCCCTCGATCTTCCCTCTCTTCTATTACCTATTCCCCCCTCCCCCCCCATCCCACCCCTTTCCTCCCATCCTTCTCCAGGGCAACACAGATTTCCTCACCCTATTAAGTATATATTTTATTTCCTCTCTGAGCCATTTCCAATGAGAAGGAAGGCTCACCCATTCCCCCTTGCCTTACCCCCCACTACCCTCCATTGAAAAAGCTTTTTTTTTACTTTTATGTGAAATCTCTCAGCTTCTTCTTCATCTCCTTTTCCTTCCTCCCAGTACTTTCCCCCATCGCCCATTGACTCCATCCCTTTACCATATCATACCATTATATTCTGTTTCTTCCTATGTCCTGTCTATATATGGTCCTTCTAACAGTTCTTATAAATAAGTTATCAATATCTTCTTCCCATGAACAAACAGTTCAACATCATCAAGTTCCTCATAGTTAGTTCCTCTCTTCCACTCCCTCTATGGTTCACCAGAGTCCTGCACTTGTAGATCAAACTTTCTGTTCACCTCTGGTCATCTCATTAGGAAAGTTTGAAAGTCCCCTGTGTCATTGAAAAATCCATCTTTTCCCCTGAAAGAGGATATTCAATTTTACTGGGTAGTTGATTCTCAGTTATAAACCAAGATCTTTTGCCTTCCAGAATACCATATTCCAATCCCTACTAGCCCTTAATGTAGATGCTGCCAGATCCTGTGTAATCCTGACTGTGGAGCCTCGGTAGTTGAATTGTCTGTTTCTGGCAGCTTTTAGAATTTTCTTTTTGATTTGGGAATTTTGGAATTTGGCTATAATATTCCTGGAAGTTTTTCTTTTGGGATCCCTTTCAGGGGGTGACCATTGAATTCTCTTGATTTCTATTTTACCCTCAGCTTCTAGGATCTCAGGGCAATTTTGTTGTATTATTTCTTGAAAAATGAAGTCTAGGCTCTTCTCATGGTCATGGCTTTCAGTTAGTCCAATAATTTTCAAATTATTTCTTCTGGATCTGTTTTCAAAGTCAGTTGTTTTTCCAGTGAGATATTTCACATTTTCTCCTAATTTTTGGCTTTTGGGGAATAGTTTTATTTTTTCCTGCTTTCATACAAAGTCATCTGCTTCCTTTAGTTCTATTTTGCATTTGAAGGAGTTATGTTCTTCAGAGAGCTTTTGTATCTCCTTTTCCTGCTGGCCAATTCTGCTTTTTAAGGCATTCTTCTCCTCATTTGTCTTTTGTTTTGCTTTTTCCATTAGGCCTAAACTTGTTTTTAACATATTATTTTCCTCAGGTTTTTTTTGTATATCTTTCACCAAACTTTTGATTTGGTTTTCATGATTTTTCTGCATCGCTCTCATTTCTCCTCCCAGTTTTTGCTCTATATTCCTTAATTGCTTTTCAAAGTCTTTTCTGAGCTCATCCATAGTCTGAGCCTGTTTTCTATTTCTCTTGGAGGTTTTGGATACAGAAGCTTTGATTTTGTCATCATCTGAGTATGTGTTTTGATCTTCCTTTGGACTGAAGTAATTCTCTAGGGTCAGATTCTTCCTTTTCTGTTGTTTACTCACTTCCTCAGTCCAAGGCTAATTTGTAGCACTTCCAAGGCTTTGGAGTTGTTGAGGTTTATTGGGAGGGACACCCTACTGGGACCTTTATTCCTCCAAGGTCTTATGCTCTTTAGCCAGTGCTTTGATATATAGATGACCACAGCACTGGCCTCTGCCCTGGGGCTATAAGGAGGGATCCAGCTATCTTAGTATGGAAGCCCAAACTGCAACCTGGGTCTCAATGTAGGCAAACAGCAGAGTCCTACCCCAACAGAGAACAGAGAAGTCTCTGCAGACTCCTTTTATCATCTCTCTGCAGACTTCCCTTACCATCTCTGGGGGTGCAGGCTGCTTTCTCCCGATTCTCGCTGCAGGTTCTGTGGCTAGTTCTCCTCACTCCAATCTCACCCAGGTGCATCAGAGTTTTCTCACCGCCCCTTCAAGCTGTTGCCAGTGATTTCTGGGCATAGGCTGGGTTTCCTTGGGTTGGGCTGTGCCTCGGCTTTTTTTCCAATCCCTGGTCCTAGTGAAGCACACCTTTCCCACAGAACTTCTAAGTTATCTTGGACTGAGAAAATTTATCACTCATTTTTTTCTGTGGGTTCTGCCCCTCTAAATTTTGGCTAGAGCCATCCTTGTTTTTGGGGGGTTTGGGGGGTTGGAATGCTCAGGGAATACTGCCTTCAAGCTGCTTTCATAGCTTTGCCCCCTGGTACTTCAGAATTAAAAGATGTTCCCCTTTAAAGGTGAGTATAGTTCAATGATCATTGCCCAGAGCAAGTCCTCCTTGGGTGAACTTATTCCAGGATGTCTTTCAGTGGTTTTGACTGGCAAAACTAGGGAAGGAAGAGGTGTGGATGATACCCAAGACAAAGCTCACTTGCCTTGGAAGCTTGAAGGAATGGTGAAGGGAAGGGACATCATCTTTGACTGGGAGCCTTCATCTCCTGCTGCACATTTTCTTCAAGAGAAAGTGGCAAAGGGCCAGACTGACTTCCATATTACACAACAGGAATTCTCCCTGTGCTTAAGATTCCTCATCCTCACTACATCTGCCTGAACTCATATAGCAGGTGCTGGGGGACTACAAGGGTGATTTCCACTAGAGCCAATACAAAATGATTTCCACCTCCTGGTATATCTGTCAGCCCAATTTCCAGCCTCCTTCAGTGGAGAGAGTGTCTGGTTCAAGAAGTGACCTTCTCTCTGATGTCAAGTTTTCCATCTTCTGCTCTGCCTGTCCTCTGAGAGACAAAGGAAATGGAAGTCAGAGGGGACAAAACCTACCATCACCTCATGTGCAGTTTGATTTCAATCACCTGCTGCTTTGTCTGTAGTAGCTAAGGCTCCAATGCCACTCTGATGTAATAAACTTCTCCTCCTGACCTTCCAAGTTGTGCTTTGCAATCCCTGGATTGAAAGAGCTGGAAACCACCATTATTGCCACTAACCCAATCTTGCTGTTTTCTATTTTGGATTGACTTGTTGGTTTACCCCAGCAAGGTCTGGGCTGCTCTGCATTCCTCTCTCATCCTTGTGCAGTAGACCTTTCTGCAATGTCTTCCAAGTTGTTTCCAGTTTTAAAATTGTTTTCCTTAGTATGGGGGCATGTGTTCTGCCTCTCAGGAATTGCTTATAGTTCTTAAAGTTATTTGGTGCAGTTTTTCCATTTCCATTTGTCTTGTTCCATATCTAACTACCAGACTCAAATGGCTCAAGAGTGGAAAGTGAGGCTAACTTAGCAATTCACACCTTCATTCAAATTTCATCCATGGGCTAGTTAAGGCATCACATCTCTGATGTCATGACTTTTTTTGAAAATGAAGGACAAATCATTTATACATCAGTCATTTTTGGAAACAAGTATCAGACCAAAATGAAAAAATACATGGAGAAATAGAACAAAACAAATTTTTAAGTGAAAATAGTCTACCTCATGTGTGTACCATAGTTGATTATTTGTTAATGCTGCCATCAATGTGTACAATGTTGTTCTGCCCTTATCATTAGTTCAGCTAAATCTCTAAATACCTGATTTCTTAAATCTACTCATGATTTCTTAGAAAACAAGATTAATTCATGGCTTTCACATACCATAATTTGATTAACCATTTCTCCATTGATAGACATCCTGTCAAAAAAATTTTTTTTATATTTTTGTCCATGTGCATCATATACTTTTTTCCTATTTTAAAGATCTCTTGAAGTGGTTTGCAATTTTATAGCCATTTGGACATAGTTCCAAATTTCTCTCCAAATAGTTGTATCTCTCCACAAGTTCACCAACAATCCATTTATATTCCTTTTCCCACATCACAATGGACATTGATTATTTTCCTCTTTTATCATATTAGGCAATCTCATAAATCTGATGTGGTACCTCAGAAAATTTTTACTTTACATTTTTCTGATAATTATTTAGAACATTTGTCCATGATTAGAGATAGCTTGAATTTCTTTGTCTGAAAAATGCAGGTCCCTTTATTGGTTGGGAAATGACTTGTTTCTATATAAATTTGACTTAGTTCTCTGTATAGTTTAGAAATCCAAATGATCCATTCTGCTTTTGATAATGATCCCTATTACTTGTTTGGTTGTTCTGCTCATTAGCTAATATCACCCTTTTATAACTAGATCATGTATCCATTTCTAGCCATTCCTTCCATCTTTTAGCCATCACGGAGACCCAGATCCCTCTGATATAGCAACCTCCCTTGCCTCTTCTGACTACACCTTAGCTCATCCTACTGTGCTCCCTGGGTGTAGAGTGATTGTTGGAATACTCTTTTTTCCCCATTGCCACTTCGAAGTTTTCTCTCTCACTCCATTACTCAGTAACCTCACCCTCTTTGAGACCTATACTATTCCTATCTACTACAGAATCAAAATCCTGGTAACCCTTGTTATATACCTCTGTCATTCCTCTTCCTTCTTCAACCAGTTCAATAGCTGACTCACAGTTTTTCTGTCCTTCCCCAATCCTGCCCTCAAATTAGGAGACTGTCCTCAAACAGTTTCCTCCATTCCTCAACATAATCACTTGCAAGAGCTACTCCACCCCTGAACTTCAGCCACATACTACTCCCATCCCCTCTGTGGTACTATGTACTACCTCCATGTCTCTATTCCACAATTCCTTATCTGCCCATAATCTATTGGCTTTCCAACTCTCCATTTACCAGCCATTGTATAACCTATTCTTCATTCACAGTGACCTCTAATGCTATGTTCTTTCAGGATATAACATCTGCACAAGCTACTCTCTCTTTTCCCTCTTCGCAGTGTCCTCTTCTCTGTAATCAATGACCCCCTTCTATCACCAATTGTCTGTCAAGTTTTTACCTTGTGTCACAGCTGTCATGTTCTCTGTCACTGCCACAAACATGCTGAATAAAAAGAGAGAAAAAAATTCCATGATCATTTTATTAGGATCACTAACAGTTCATGCTATACAATCTCAACTAAATCTGCACAGCTAGTAGGCTATAATACTCTACTTCATTATCACACTCTCCACAGTGCTTCCTCTAACCTCTTCATTTCTCTTTGAACCAAATTTCCCAAAAGCTCCTAAATGCCAAGTTCAATGAACTTCTCAGTCGTCAATCTTCTTGATATCTTTATAGCCTCTGACACTGTAGATAACCGTATTCCCTTTTATACTCTTCTCTATCTAGTTTGGCACAACACCACTTTCTCATTGCTCTCATTCCTATCTGACTATTTTGAAACTCCTTTGCTATATTCAGGATATAGTATCTTACTATAGGCACCTAACAGAACTCTCTCCTAGACCCTTTTCTTTACTCCCTCTATTTTTCTGTTCTTGAATATCCCAGCTCCTGTGGATCCATTTATCAAGTCTGTAAGTCTGTACTAATAATCCTAAAATTTCCCTTTCCTTCCACAGCTGCTCTTATTTATCTACTGTCACACATGGTCAGATGTCTATTAGGCATCTCAAATTGAGTATCTTGTATAATTCTTTACTTCACCACATCCAAAACTGAACTCATCTTTCCCCAAAGATCCTCCTCTCTTCAATCTTCCCTTCTCTTCACCACCATCTCTTCATACTTTGAGGCTCACAACATAACAGCCAAACTCAACTTCTCATCATCTATCACCCCCAGTAGCCAATCGGTTGCCAGAGTCTTGGCTTTACCTTTGTAACAACTTTAAGGCTCCCCTTCTCTGATGGTGTTTCACCCCTGATGCAGGTCCTTATCACCTCTTGTATGGACCATCGAAATTGCCTATTGATGAGTCTACCTAGCTTGAAGATCTTCACTCCAGTCCATCTTCACTTTAGCTGCCAAAGTGATTTTCTTACACAATGTTGCAATTGCATTTCTCCCTGACTCAATAAATCTCAGTGGTTCCCTATTGTCTCTAGAAACAAAAACCATTTTCTGTTGATCTTCAAAACATTTTATAATCTCTTACCCTCCTCTATTTTTTTCAAGCTTCTGACATTTTATTATACTCCACACATTTTGTGGGTACCTCCTTGCTGTTTGCCAAACAAGAAAGTATTTTCTCTTGGTTCTGTGTTTCTCTGATTGTTCCTTTTGTCTAGAATTCCCTTCTATGTCTATCTCCTGACTTTCCTGAGTTTCTTCATGTCCCACTAAAATCCCTCCTTATTCATAAATCCTTTCCCAATTCATTTTTATTCCAGGACTGTCTCAATATCCAATTATCTATCTATCTATCTATCTTTCTATCTATCTATATACTTTTTACATACTTGATAACTTGTGTTCTTACTGACAGGGACGGCCTTTTACATATTCTACTTCTTTATCCATCACTTAGCATAATAACTGGTGCATTGCATAATAAAAACTTGATAATTGATTAATTTCATACTTCTTAATAAACACAAGGTCCATTGAATGAGGTGGGGTCCCAATCCTGGAGATGTACCACCCCACCCCATAATTCAGCTAAATTATTGCTCAGCTTCCTTAGCTCCTCTGACATCTTATCTTTGCTATCTCATCCAGAACAAATCAATTGCCCTTGCTGAGGTCATGCACCAGTTATGCATCACATTAACCTCAGATATTGGGCAAACTGCTACAACCACCCCACCAAAGGTCCAGATGGATTCAATTCTTCCTCTTCATGCATTCCCGTCCCACAGCCAGTGAAGGTACTAGGGATTTGATCCAAAGTTATATATCAAAGAAATTAATTATCACAAGCACCTCCTCACGCCACATACCCATTTGCCCAGTGAGGAAGGCTGGAAATAGACTGGAGGCTTGTACCTGATTTCCAGGCAGTGAATGTCATTGTTTTTCCTCGATCCCCCATAGTACCCAACTCCCACTCTCTACTATCTCTCATTACTCCTTCTGCAACCCTGTTGTCTGTGGTTCATGTTTGCATTACATACTTTTACTGTCCATCTCAGAAGTCAATATTTGTTTTGTTTTTAGAGGGGAAGAACAGCAATATATGTGGACAGTTTTACTCCAAGGGTTGTAGAAAGCCCTTCAAATTTTTGTCACATTTTTCATGATGATCTCTTTATTCTTGTCCTTCATGGTTCAGGCCTTCTTCAATGTGTAGATGATCTATTACTGTGCTCCCCTGATTTAAATTGAGAGGAGTATGCTGAAGAGTTTCTCACATTCCTTGCTTTAAATGATCATCAAGCTTCTAGAGATAAACTGCAGTTTTGTTAGGGCTCTCTGATGTTTCTAGGAAAACTAATATGCCAGGGTACTGCTTCCCCTGAGCCTTCCTGAACCAAGGCAAGCCAGGATTTTCCCATCCCCTTTTGAAATATCCAGCTAAGCTCATTTCTGATCCTTGCTGGATACTGCAGGTCTTAGATGCTCAGATTTTCTGTTTTCACCCCCCTCTTTTACAGGGCTCTGCAATATCTA
Organism: Macrotis lagotis; assembly: GCF_037893015.1. Lineage (NCBI taxonomy): Eukaryota > Metazoa > Chordata > Mammalia > Peramelemorphia > Peramelidae > Macrotis > Macrotis lagotis. The sequence goes on along the minus strand of NC_133658.1, from coordinate 815,275,356 downwards.
ATTTCCTAACTCTCTTTGCCTGTCTAAAGAACAATTTGAGGTTATCGAGTCGATAAAGTTTTTTCTTCCTCAGTCCCATTCTAAGTCTTCCTACTTCCTTTTGTTCTCTTTGCAATGGAGAAGGAAGACAATGCAGTAGGAGTTTTAACACAGAAACATGGGGAAGGGTAGAGACCAGTTGAACATTAGAGTAAACAACTGGATGCAGTAGCTGGAGGGCTCCCAAACTGCTGAGGGATGGCAGATGCTATTTCTGAGACTATTAAACAGCCTGAGGATATCATCCTGGACACAGGAGTGATTCTTCTTCTATCCCACAAAGCTGAGTTTCTCCTCAACTCTCAAAGTACCAAGTATTTATCAGACAGTTGTCTATCAGATATCAACACCCAGGCCCCTGGGTCACCATCAATAGACTTAATGTAACTTAACCCTGCCAAGGTTCTAGAAATGTCCCCTAGTTTAGAAACAAACAAGTCTGTGAGTAGAGACCATGAACTGGATCATTCTGACCATGACTGTGTCATATTCTGGATCATTTCCTGACTCCTAGAATCAATCTCCTAGAAACACCCATTCCTGATGTTGACCTCTCATTCTTCATAGATGGTTCCTGCTCCAGGAACTCTGAGGGTCAAGTGTCTCAGGTCATGGCATCACCACAGTAACTGAGGGACTAACATCTGCTCAGCTGCTTTTTGTTCACTTAGCTGAGCAGGCTGAGTTGGAAGTGGATGCGGCAGTCTGCGAATTAGGAATAGCATTGCAAATTAACATCCATACAGATAGTAGGTATGCTTTTGGAGTGACACATGATTATGGGACATTGAAGCCAAGGGAATTTTTAACCTTCACTGGGTAGTTCATTAAAAATAAGGAATAAGAATCTGTAATATCTGCTTCTGCCCAAGTAGGTTGCTGTTGTTAAAACTGTTGGTCATTCTCATGTCTTCCCTCTCCTGAGACTAAGGGGAATCAGCTAGCTGATAAGGGAGTAAAGAAATGAGCACTTTCTTCCACAATTCTTATAATGATCTCCTATCCTGTACTATCTGCACCTCCCCCAAATCACTCTGTGGCTTTAACAAAGACTCAACTCTTAATCTCTCCAGAGTCAATATATTAATGGAAGCACATACAAAGTGTGTAGGTTATTTCCACTTGGAGCTATTTCTGAGGAGAATGAAGGTTCATTCATTCCCCCTTGCCTTCCCCTATTCTACTCCTTTGTCAAAGCTATTTCTTGACACTTATGTAATATATCTTAAACCCTTCTTCCTCTCCATTCTCCTCCTACCAGCACTTTCCTTTATCACCAAGTGACTCCAACTTTTAGCTATATTATAGCCTTCTATTCATGTCCTTCCTGTGCCTTGTCTATATATTTTCCTTTTCACTGCTCTTATGAATGAGGATGTTCATATGAGTGATCAGTGTCTTCTTCCTATGGAATACAACCAACACTGTTATGTTTCTCATAATTAGTCTTTCTCATCCACTCTCTCTTTGGTTCATCTGAGTCCTCAACTTGGAGAGCAAACTTTTTGTTCAGCTCTGGTTGTTTCAATAGAAACATTTGAAAGTCCCCGTTTCACAGAAAGTCCACTTTTTCCCTTGTAAGTGAATTTTCAGTTTTGCTGGGTAGTTGAGTCTGGGTTGTAGTCCCAGATCCTTTGCTTTCTAGAATATCATATTCCAAGCCCTATGAATCCTTAATGTAGGTGCTGCCAGATCCTGTGTAATCCTGGCTACAGAGTCACAGTACTTGAATCACTTATTTCTAGCAGCTGTTCCTATTTTCTCTTGGACTTGGGACTTTTGCAGTTTGGCTATAATATTTCTGTAAGTTTTTCTTTTGGGATCTCTTTCAGGAGGTAATCAGTCAATTTACTCAATTTCTATTTTACCCTTTGTTTCTAAGATTGCAGGGCAATTTCTTGAAAAATGAAGCATAGCTTCAACTCCGGCCATGCCATTCAGGAAGCCCAATAATTTTTAAATTATATCTTCTGGATCATTTTCAAGCTCAGTTGTTTTTCCAATGAGATATTTCACATTTTCTTATAATTTTGGAGGTTTTCTTTTCATACAGTTTTATTTCTTCCTGAATTCCCCCAAAGTCACCAGCTTCCTTTAGTTCATTCTGCATTTGAAAGAATTAATTAATTAAGGAATTCATAAGGAATTAATTATTAATTAATGAATTAATAATCCAAATAATCCAAACCTCTTCAGAGAACTTTTTTAAATATTCTGTTCCTGCTGGCCAATTTTGCTTTTTAAGGCTTTCTCAGCATTTGCATTCTGTATTGTTTTCACCAGTTGCCTAAAACTGATTATTAATGCTTTATTTTCTTCAGTATTTTTTTGTATTTCTTTCAGTAAGTTCTTGACTTTGTTTTCATGATTTATCTGCAGGGCTCTCATTTCTCCAACCAGTTTTGACCTCTACCTCCATTAATTGTTTTTCAAAATCTTTTTTGAGCTCATCCATAGCCTGAATCCATTTTCTATTTGTCTTGGAGGTTTTGGCTATAGAAGCTTCAATTTTATTATCTTGTGAGCAAGTATTTTTGTCCTCCATTGGACCAAAGTAATTTTCTATGGTCAGCTTCTTCTTTTTCTGTTGTTTGTTCATTTCCTCAGATTATGTCTGCTTTGCCACACTTCCAAGGCTTTGGGGGTTTGGGGACAACCCACAGGAATCTTGATTCCTCTGAGGTCTTGTGAGAGACTCTCTTCCCTGTGTTCAGGCCCTCCCCCAAGACCTGGAACTATAACATGGTCCCTGCTCAGCTATGGTGGTTTTGTGGCGGACAAGACTGCAACCTGAATCTGACTGTGGCAAACAGCTGAATTCTGCCCCAGGGAGAGCAGAGAGACCTCTGCAGTCTCCACCGATCCCATTACCATTTTTGTGTTAGAGGGCTTTGGACGTGATGAGTTTCACTGCTGACTCCTAGTTCAGGTTGTCACCGCAGGCTGCTCTGAGGCCAGTGCACCAATGTGCACTAACTGTGGTAGGACAGAGTTCTCTTACCACCCCTTCCATCAGTTCTGGATGTTTAAACTGCCTTCTCTCTTGGTCTCAGTGAAAAGTACCTGTTCTGGAGATCTTGTATATTGTCTTGGAATGGTATATCATATAACTCAGGCTTGCTATGGTTTTTGACCCTCTAGATTTTGGCTAGAGTCATAATTCGATGGCTTTTGGTGATTTTGTGGGAACAAGTTTCCTGGGAATTACTGCCTTCATGCTGCCATCTTGGCTCCATCCACCATCCAAATCTCTTAAACCTCCCTGAGGTAGTTTCCCAATCCCCTCCTTCTGAAATTTGGCAGATTCACTTCAAGTATCTGCTCCATGCAAATGATACGAGTGTACATTAATTATGGTTTTATGTTCTCTAGTTGGATGGAAGCTTTTCCCTGTAGAGCAGGGAGAATTTTATGTGAACAGATCATCCTTTATTGGGAGGTGCCATGGAAAATTCATAGTGATAAAGGAACTCATTTTATAGTCAAAAGTCCTGGGAACCTGAGGAATTTGTCAGCATTTATATTGTGCTCATCATCCCCAGTCCTCAGGGCTGATGGAGGGTATTCATAGTGTGCAGAAGGGGCTAATAGGAAACCTACCTCCTAATTTCAAGGCATCCTGAGTTAAAGTACTCCCCAATGCCATTGTTGCCCTTAGGTTCCAACTTGTGGGTAAGACTAACATTTCCCATTATGAAATTATTATGGGGAGACCTCTGTCCCTGATCCTGATTGAAATCTCCCCATGGCATCACAGAGGTTGCCAGACTCCAAGAATACTGTGTTCAACTTAGAAGACTCACCATGTCCAGGATTTTCTTTCTCAGTCTCGTTCCATAGGTTTGCCACCTGAGGCTAGCCTTGTTATTTCCCTTGTTCCTTAGGTTTTTGTGCTAGAGACATCTGAGAAAACATTCCTTGAACCCTCACTAGGAGGGACCTTTCTGAATGTTACAACTTCCACTGCTGCTGAGTTTCAGGGTATAGATACATGGAAGCATCTGTCACACCAGATGATTACCCCCAATCCTGGGTTGACATTAGAATGCATAGGAGGCCTTGCCCTTTGAGATGAAAGGGGCCAGAAAAAGATATTGGGGTGGCTAATAAACCCAAGAAATTGGGATCCTGTCCGGGAGAATTCAGAATCCTCCATATTTAACTTTTTATACTTTATGTTATTCCTTTTAACACATGCATCATAATTTGTGAGTGCATGATAGTTTCCTTATTGACATTCACACACACTCAATAACCATGGTCCTGGATTTTGCATTCAAGTATGTTGTTCATCAATTTTACCTCTCCTGCAGAGGTCGGTCCTTGTGTGGGTTTGTGATTATTTGACATCTTTTGCCGATGAGTGGGGGATCACCATTTTGAGATGAAGTCCATCCCTCTTCTCATATACCAAAACATCCCATAAGAAGGTTAAGTCAAAATGCAGCCAAATGTTTGACCTCTCCAGCTGTCAGTTATCTGGTAACACACAGGGAATCACTGCCATTGATTGGGGATCTATTGAATTGACATCACCAATCAATTTGTGAGTGTACCTAAACTTTTCTTTAGGACCCTATGTTGCCTCAGAACTAGTTGGGGCAGACCTGATCTAATCTGGGGTATTGTTCACATGGGACTAATTATTTTGTTTACACTCAGATACCTGAGCATAAACACCAATAAATGCAGACCCCAGTCTTTGTAATGTAAACTAACAATCTCCCTTCACATTATTGTGGAAACCAAATATCTCCACCTCCTTTATATTAGCCTGGATTATTTTGTTATTAAGAATTTGGGTTCCATACCTTGTACTGATATTTTTCTTAAATCACAATTGTATTGTCATGCCTACAGACATTTTCTATCACAATTTTTATGTCTTCCTTATCAGAGAATTGGATCTGTCCTGTTTTCCAGGTTTGAGTGGAGTATACGTCAACTTTCTGATGTCCCTGCTTATGTCATTACCACTTACTTGCCTATTGTCATATTTCTTTAGGCAGCAACATGATAGGTTCAATTGGCCACAAACTCCTCCTCCTCCTATCAACAGATTGTCTAATAGGAATATTGTCTCTGGTTTGCATGACTTAGGCAGACAGCAAATCCCTAGGTATCTAATTGATATTTGTTTCTACTACAACTTGTAAACTAATCAGGATAGAAATTGGGGTTCTGTAATCCTAACTCCCATCCTATGACCTGGTAGCAGACCCATAATTCTGAATATCTGCTCTCTGACCAACAATTAAGTTGATGGGTATATGCAGGGGTAATTACAAATTTCTTTCCCTTAATGCATCTTGACAAGGGACCTAGGTCTCATCATTTTATGTCACATGAGCCTCAGACCACATTTATCTGTAAATTGTACACTCCAGAGTATGTGTATCCTGGTTTCAGACATTAGTCCTCAAACATTTGCTATTCCCCAAGAGGATTACTTATCCAGGTTGGTATAAACAATAGTTGCCTGAACTGATTCAGTCAAATGCTACTGACGTTTCTCTCCTCTGGACAAAAATCCTCTGCTATGGTGTACCTCTTTCAAGGAACTGAGAATAGAGGCTTGACTCATGGGGACTAGCATGCAAAGCCAGTTCTTGAACTGTTGTCAACCATCAGAAGTCCAACAGTTAACCACCATAAAAGGTTGGACAATGAATTCAGTATGCTGAATTCTTCTCCCACCAAGTGAGCAGGAAATTGGACTATATATACAACAACCATCAAGCCAGTGAAAACTAGTGTAAGGGGTGTAAATATAGTGATGTCCTTCAGCAAAAGCTCCCACCACTGCTGGGTACCCTATTCTCTAAATGAGAGATTAGATTCTCCCTTGATAGTATACACAAACTCATGAGTAACCAATCCACAGTCATGACCTTTTCCTCTCAATTGAGTACATCTGCACCCCACCTCTACCTCTCCTTTCCATGAAAATCTTTATCCCTTGGTTGTTTCATTATCTATAAAGAGAGGGACATAAGTAGGAGCCACACACTGAAAGAATCAATGGGAAGTTATAGGTAGAAAAGGGGCACATCACCTGACTAAATGATCCATGCACATAGCTGCAAGGTGGTGGAAATGAACAGGTTCAGTCTCTCTCTCTCTCTCTCTCTCTCTCTCTCTCTCTCTCTCTCTCTGTGTCTCTCTCTGTCTCTCTCTCTCTGTCTCTCTCTGTTTCTCTGTCTCTGTCTCTCTCTCTCTCTGTCTCTGTCTCTCTGTCTCTCTCTCTCTCTCTCTCTCTCTCTCTCTCTCTCTCTCTTTCTTCCCCTGGAGACACCTATTGTCCTTCTGCATCTTCTATGTCAGTAACAAAAAGTCCTCTCCAGGTCAGGTGACTTAATGAGACCTCTTCTGGTAAAGCACTTTATCAACATAAAATTTTACTCAGACCAAGACACAAGTTTCCATCACAACACAGTTATATTTTAGAGCTTATTACAATTTACATTTTGCCTTACTATCATATTGACATACATACTTCACTTTAACACAATAAATTTCCATTATTGTTTCACTGCATTTATGACCTCACTAAAAATTGCCACAATAACTTGAGCTTGTAATATATGCATTTGAAAATCATTTTAGTAACAAGGGTAGGTATCCATCAATTGACTTACAAATAAAAACAATCTTAAAGTTGTGCTCTCTCATTACATTAATAACTGAAACATTCATAGCCAAAATGAATTTTCTTATTTTTCTCTCCCAAAAATATTACAAAATATACCACAGTTTTTCTTTTTCTTGATATGCTTAGCTGACTCTCATTCCTTTTCCTTAAACTAGATCTAAAAACTGAAATCATCCTAAAATTTCCCCTTTCTTCTTATCCCAATGAAGAGATCTTAATTCTTATCAAAACATAGAGCTGGCAGCAGGTACCAGAGCCACACACTTAACTTATTTGGTTAGTAAACCACTTGACTTGAAAATTTTATATCTGTTTTGCTTAAAATAACTTACTATAAAGGTCCAGGACATCAAAGGAAAATTCCTTTATAGTCAAAAGTTTTGAATGTCCTTGTCCAGGCTGAATTCATGTGGGTAGTCAAATGTCTTAAGCGAGCTTTATCCTACCAGGTGAAGTATTATACAAAGTTCACATTTGGGAAATCAAGTCAGAAAGTGTCCAACCTCAGAACACACTGAAACATCTCCCATTCACTCACAGTATTCAGCCCATCACAGATGTTATCATAAGGAAAGCATATATATTCAGAGAGCTATGCAAGTGTCCATGGAAGATGAGCGCTGTGGATTGCGGGGAACAGGAAAAGCTTTTTGGAGGAGGTGACTTTTGAATTCAGCTTGCTAACTGAAAGAGAGAAAGGAACACATTCTAGGCATTGGAGGAGAGCATAGGCAAAACCCAGAAGTTGTGAGAGCACAGAGGGTTTCTAGATAGACAGAGTAGTCCCTACTATCTGGAATATTAAATAAATGGAGGGGGCTTAAAGTAGATAGATAGAGGCAAGCAAGCAATGGCCAGTCTTTTAATAAACATTCTTTAAGTGTCTGCTCCTTGGCAGGCACTATCCTAACCACTAAGGGATCAAATGCAAACAATCTAGTCCAAAGAATGTATATTTTAATGGGGAAGACCACACCAAAATAGGAACTAAGAAAAGGGAATGGAGTGGCAAAGAGGAAGTGTACCAATTCCATTGTATCAGATGAAGAGGATGAAGATTCTCAAGAGAGTCTAGGTGTGAGATAACACATAGGATGAAACATGACTTGTGCCCTTCTTTAAACAGTAGTCAAGTAGGAGTTAGACATCATTGAAAAGAAAAGATCCCCGAAGCAGAGATTTCTTTGAGTGAGAGTGTGACAGGCAAAGAGGAGGAAGAGAAATCCAAAAAAATAAGGGTTGCATCAGATTGTGGAGGTCCTTGAAGTCAAGGTGGAAAAGCTCACACTGTACTTGAGATGCTATTGGTTTTAGGAAGATTGGAGAGCAAGGCTAGGATTGGTAGACCAAAACTTGACCAGAAACATTTGACTTGTGAAGCAGAAAAGTTGTGAGTCCAAATTAAATTCCATAGCTAGATCTAGCAGCCTCTGGTTCATTAAAGGGAAAATATCATGGAAGGAAGGCTCTGGCTGAGATTATGTCATCCTGCCCAGAAACTTTGTGTCCCGAGGGTTTTCTACTTAGTATATGTGAAACTTCTGGTTTGATTATGCCTTTTTTTAGAAACCTTATTTGTCCAAATTTGATGATGTACTCACCAGTTCCTCATAAGTACCCATTACTTATTACCATTTTGAAATTTGGAAAGAACTAACCAAGTTGTAGATGGACAACTAGTGGACACACAGAGTGTGTATGTAAAAAAGGGAAATATGGAGATGGCACCTTTCTCTGACTGGCAGGAAGCATTTAGAAGGTAAAATTAGTCTGATGCTTTCCTTCAAATTCAAATAGCCTTCTAACTCCTCAACCCTTTCTTATTCCCCCTACTTATTGGCAGAAGATTTCTTTTTCCCAAAATGTCTCTCAGCACTTTCCTGGTCCCTCCTCTCTCTTTTGCCCATAGTGCCTGGCATTCATTAAATGCTCTATAAATTCATTTTAATTCATTCATGCTGGCATTCATTCATACATTCTTTCATTTATTCATTAATCTCACTGAAGCTGGTAGAATACTTCCAATGCTTGTAATCTATGATTTGCTCCTTGATAGCAAAATCTGCCTTACACAATTAATATACACTCTCTGTGGACATGTATGAGTAGAAATGATTCAATTTGATAAACCTTGATAGTATGATAGATAGAGTACCAGACTTGGAGAAAGTGGAGAAAGTGCCAGGAAGACCCATGATAAAATATAAACTCAGATACTAATTGTAAGACTGGGGAAGCCACCTGGTCAAATTTTATCTTAGTTTCTTCATTTAAAAAACCTGAAGTAATAATGGCACATCCCTGATAAGATTGTTTAAACTGCTAATTAAGCTTACACAAAATAACTCACCCAAAATGAGCACTACATGAATATTAGCTATCTTTGACTATAAAATAGACTATATCTTGACTATAAAATTTTAAGCATTATTTAAAGGGATTGTTGCCAGTTTTCTTGACTCAGAAGAAATATGGTGTTGATTATAAAGCGCTAAATTGGGTCTTTATGTGTATATTCTAAACATGGCATCCTATGCTTAAAAGTGCATTAAGATTTTTTTTTGGAAATCCTAAATACAAAATTTTATATACAAATGTATTTGTATGATTACCAATGACTTCATATATTAACATTCACTGATTACCATTACTGATACACCATTAGCTAGGGGTAATCAATGAAGTGCTAGGGCAGGAGATGGGAAGACTCATGTTTCTATGTTCAAATGTGGTCTCAGGCACTTAATAGCTGTAGCTCACTTAATCCTATTTGCCTCAGTTTCTTCATCAGTAAAATGTCCAGTACCTTTGCCAAGGCAACAACAAATAGGGTCCTCAGATCTGAACACAATTAAACCACAAAAGCTATATCTGAAGTTATGCATGTTTTACTAAGCCCCACTTATATGCAAGAGCACAGTACTGACTGCAGGGTACAGGTGACAGTGAATCTCCATTATTTTGAGGAAATGAATATTCTTGGTTTGCCATGATATTGGCTACTCTACCACGCATTTTCTAGCCCAGGAAGGAAGTAATGTGACATGGTATGAAAAAGATGAGGAGATTCAATCCTGGTTCTGCTACTTTACAATCTGGTAACCTATGGCAGGTTCTTTCCTCTTTCCAGGCTTTAATTTCCTTCTGTAGAAGATGAGTGAGTTGGACTACATGATCTCCAAGGGGCCGTCAATACTGAAATCTATATATCATTTGTATAGATTCATGGTGTTTTGTTCATGTTGACCCTGCCTCAGCCCTGTGGGACCTGAGACTTCATTTTCTCAGTCTCTCATCAGTAATTGGGGAAGATAGCCTATCCAGGATGAATTTGCAGGATGTTGGGAGAGTCAATAAAATTGTACATGTGCACCATTTAGCAGTTCCTGGGAAGATAGCAGCTTGATAATGGAATTCCAGGCATATTGCCTCATATGAACTTTAACTTTTGTGAAGTGGTTGTGTGAAATGTATTTGGGGAGTTTTACTTTTGAACAGAGTGAATTTAAATATCATTTTAATTTAAAATTGAATTTTAATATCATTATCTCTCAATCTTTCCTTAGCCAAAAGTTGGGAGTTTAGACCACAATCCAGGAACAGATAAAAGATGAAAATTTTAGGCTTGTGGAAATTCATGATAAAATTCTTCCTGTTACTGGCCACAGTGGATATATGTCATGTGGGGCAATACTCTTCTTTCTCTAGCTCCTTTACAGATGAGGAAATTTGAGATAAACAGGCTTTGAAGAATCAGATAATTTTGTTCTAAGTGTTGATTCAAAGTGAATACTACTGATTCTGTATCCTTTGAGAACCATCTGCCAAGTCATCTTTGCTTGAAGAGCATGAAGGACTGTAAATTAAAATACTCAAGGATAGGCTCTTAAGGATAGTTGAAAAATCAGAATATAGAATGTAGAATTAGAATGTCATTCTGGTTCTGGCAACCCTTGGTTACCAAGTTTGTTTTTCCCAGTTTCTTACCTCAACTGTAAAGTGGAGGGAAGGTTTGTGTGAACTGTTCTCCATACATAAGGCTTGAAGACAAAATTTTAAATTATTCCATGTACCATGACTTTTCATTTTAAGAAAGGATCTTTTCTGCAGTGGATAAGAAGACTGACAAGAAGGTAGGAGAAGTTTTTCATCATTAGCCAAGTAGATTTCCTAACCTCTGATACGAGTAACAACCCAGTTTGGACTCTTGTATAATTTTAGTCTACATTAAGAGAAATTAGTTGACCTTGGTCTTGGTGCCCTGTACCTGGTAAATGGATCTCTTGACATGTATTACTGGAGAAATCATGAAATGAAAGTTGAAGTGTGGTTTACCTCTCTTTATTCATTCATTGTTTCATGTCAGCTATTCCAGTCAGAACATGAACTCTTCCTAAATAGGGACTGCTGTTTCCCTGTTCTGTCTGTAATCCAAGGGATAAGATCAATGTCAGACACAGTTGACAAGTAACTGTTGTGTGGCCTGGGATTTTGTGGAATGATGGGAGTGTTAGAAGATTTAATAAAGAAAAAATCCCATCCCTCATGAAGCCTATAGACTGGTAGGGGGATAAGATAGGAACACACAAAACTGTTTTACATTATTAGATGATAGTGTCATGTCAGATAGAAGATGAAACCCTTCAAGGAAGTTTCAGAGAAAAGTTGACGTTTGAATTCATAGGAAAATTGACTTAAATCTCCCAAAAAGGACTTTGAAAATTCAATCCCCATCTCCATGTGTGGACTTAAAAGAACTCACAAGTCCACAATCTAAGCTTTATCCCCATCTTTCAAGAAACCCCACAAGTTCAATTCCCTAACCCCATCCTCCTTATCACACTTTGGGTTCTTTCAAAGACAAGTAGGAATTCTTCTTTTAATTTAGTTTTTCCGAATGTGTTTTCTGTTGCACTAGGAGGAATGCAGTATAGTAGGAAGAGCAATGGATGTGACAGATCTCGATATGCGTGGGAGTACTAGTATTGTTTAGTCAAATAATTTTGCCCCACTCCCTGAAGATGCCTTTGGGCTTTTCTTGGCAAAAGTACTGGAGTGGTGTACCTTTCCTTTCTCTAACTCCTTTCATAGATGAGGACATTTGAGATTGCAGTGGAATGTACACTGCCCAGAGTCACTCATCTAATAATTCTCTGAGACTACATTTGAACTCAGAGTTGCATGTTCCCAGCACTTTACCCTCTGTACCATTCAGTTGTCCCTGAGAATCAGACATTGAAGGATGCAGGACATGGGGAGTATCTTCAAGGTAAGCAAGGCTGTTATCAACTTAGATAGGTGAGAGAGTGAAGATAAGTGGTTCAATGAATAGAACACTAGGCTTGGAACCAGGAAGATCTGAGTTAATATCCAACCTCATGCACTTAACAGAAATGTGACCCTAGTCAAGTCACTTTACCCTGTTGCCCTCTGTTTCCTCATCTGTAAAAAGAGCCTGAAGAAGTAAATAGCACTCCACTCTAGAATCTGTGCCAAGAAAATCCTAAATGAACTGATAGTGTTAGACACAATGAACAATTAAAAAGATCACAATCTTAGGAGAAGGATTCAGCTTGCTCGGTTTGGCCTCATAGACAGGACTCAGGAGCAGCAATGAAAGGAAGTGACAAAAAGTCCAATTTAGCCTTGATCTAAAGAAATTGGAACTAACCCTAGAACAGACTATTCCAAGGTGTGGGTGAATAACTTTCCCCTGATTATAGGTACTTAGATGGAGACTGGTTGACTACTTTGCCAAGTATATTCTCGAATAATTACTTGTGAATTTTGAGTTAATTGAGTAGAAAGTATAAGCTTTAGTTAACCTTCACTATTTCCTAGGCCTTGTAGTCTTCCACACACAGACATTTCTTTAACTCTAATTTAACCAACTAAATACTAGATGTTCTTGGTAGTTCAATGATCTTTATCCTACCCCCTGACAGATTACTTGGTTCCTTTCTCTCTTCTATGATTCTGAGTATTAGGAACAAAAGTCGCTTATTTACCTAAGAAGCACTGCTACCATTTTATGCTTGGAAATATTGAAGGCATATCAAAGTCTTTTCTCTTTATCTTTTGGTCTCACTTGGGTGCATAATTTCTTTTTCTTAGAGATTTAATTCTCAGAGTAATATTTCTTTTGTAGGAGGACTCTTGTATCAAATTCAATTCCATCCAGGTCAGATGAATCCCAGGAAAACCCAGGGAAGTCCACTTTGACAACAACAAAGGTAGATTGACTTCAGCCTTCTTCAAAAATAATGAGGGGATGAATATTGGTACTAAACCTTGTGAAAACACAAAAAAAAAGGAAAATGCATACAATGATAGGAATAGTTGACTAATTATTAGAAAGGAAACATGGAATGAGCTGTGCTAAAAATGGTAAGCTGTAAGAGAGATTTGGGTTCAAATCTCTCTTCTGACATCATCAATGTAACCTTGAGTAAGTTAGGTGATATCTAAAACTCAGCTTTTACATCTGTAAAATGAGAATAACAATACTCAGTATTTACCTCAGAGGCTATACTGAAAGGAATATAGATAGGAACTTATTCATTTGTAAAGTGAGATAGAAATGTTAGATTTTATTAGTATAACCAGGCACTATTTTGTGCAAGAAGAAGACTTAATTTTCTTCCATTATCCTTTCTAATCCATGGAGAAAAAATAAATATACTTTTCATTTTTAGGAGTATTTTTTACTTTAGACTAATCAGAGCAATTTCCCCATCCCAGTATGAAAAATAGCATTTATATAAATTTAATTTCCCAGTCTTCTTCCTATTATAATGTTACTTTTAAGTCTACATTAGAGTTAGACTTCTGAAAGGTATCTTTGATTTTTAAAATCAGTGTCAGAAAACGCTTGTAAAAGTTGGGATTCTCTTTATAGGTCCTCTTACTTGACAAAACTTTTGGTCTGTCCCCCTGAGAGGATTGTTTATATTCATCATGGTGATCCTAAGCTCCTACAAGACGCTAAAGAATTTTCAGTTTAATCGCAGGAAGGAGATATTCCACTTGGTTTAGTTTTAGATGAAGTAAATGAGAATTGGCCTGAGTTTACATTTCACCTTCTAATTTTACTAGCAATGTGTCCACAGCTTATTCACCTGACCCTAAGTAAATTACTTTTTAAAAAATTATATTTTTTTAACTATGTCAGGAAACAGAGAGTTTATTAGAATGACTCAAGTAGAGATTGTTTCAGAGCATAAAATGCAATTTCCAAGAGTTTCCTTTAGATTACTTTGGAAACAATTTTAATGAACAATTTTTTTCCTCAGCTAAGAAAGAATCTAATAGCCCTGTAGTTCCAGTGGATAAAGGCCCTTTGCACAACCCAAATGAACCACCAGGAAATTTACAACCTGGCTTACTTCAGATTTCACAAGAAGGTAAAGGTTGTTTTTATGGATTGGCTATTTTTATGCTTGTGCTATGCAGATTAAGGAATCTAATCAGAATTACTTTTTCAAAAATGACTTCCAAAAGAGTTTATATGCCTGATGCTTTTCTTGATGTCCCCTCAGCACCTGGTTTTCTGACTTGAAGTAGGTGTGTTTTAGTCTTAGCTTTGCCATTGAGTGTCTGGACTGTCTGTCTCTCTGTCCCATATCCTACCTCCATCCTTCCCACTAACATACATAAATTCATCATCCATTGCCACCACACCCTAGCCCACCTCAGTTTGACCGTGCACAGCACAGGCAGGCAAGCCTGGGGAGATTTAATTTGGAAAGAAAATATCGCCTGACAACTATTTTATGATGTCTGAATGGATGACAGGTGCAGCTGGGTAGCAGAGTGGATAGAGTGTCAAATCTAAAGTCAGGAAGACTCCTCTTCCTAAGTTAGAATCTTGCCTCAGACACTTACTAGCTATGTGACCCTGGACAAGTCACTTAAGCATGTTTGACTCAGTTTCCTCATCTGACAAATAAGCTGTAGAAAGAAATGGCAAACCACTCCAGTAACTTTGTCAAGAAAATCCCAAATGGGATCTGACAAAGAGATAGATATGACTGAAAAAAATGACAAAACTGTACAGGAATCATGATCAATTTAATTATCCAAAAAAGAAGATGCTTAGGGTCATTGATTGTGTACAGACTTGTCTTCCCTCTTCTTCTTGTATATTGCTTTCTATAGTCTAGAACTTGTGATTCTAAGAGTTGAAAGATTCCCTGATCTGCCACTCTCATCTTAGAGATTAGAGATATATATTAAGAAGTAATTCTGTTGATCAGTAGAAAAGTCTGACCCTGTCCAGTTTTCACCTCCACCAGCTTTGTAACTTCCTCCCTTCACCTCAGGTCCATATGGGATCAGGATTTATTATGATAAGTTTTATCCTTTATATAACTCCAACGTCTGTGCTCATATGATCAGCTAGCCTCACTTTCCTCTAGAAACAGGGATTATAAACAAGTGCCATCATGTTGGTCTGTTAAGCAAATTTAAAAAGATAATTCTTCTTCTCCAAAAGCTCTTTTTTCTAATGAGGCTTTATAACATACAGGGGCCCATAACTACTACAGAACAGCACAAAGGAAAGAGGTCAGGAAAGGATTTTTCACTTCCCCAAACCCTTTTAATTTGCTTATGTCCAATTATTTTTATATTAAATTTATATTTAAATTCCTAAACCAAGGAATATTGATTGATTATAAACCCAAAAAACAGAAGTTCTTTAAGGGTCTTCCATTTTTTGAACTCGGGATGGTGTAATATTTTTTTTTTAATTTTTCAAAAGTTTTTTGCAAGGTAATGGCATTAAGTGGCTTGCACAAGGCCACACAGCTAGGTAACTATTAAGTGTCTGAGGCCAGATATGAACTCAGGTACTCCTGACTCCAGGGCCAGTGCTGTATCCACTGTGCAACTAGCCACCCCCCTGGCTGCCATTTTTGATTTCTGCCTCTTTGTCTCTGAATCTACATCTATCTTTCTCTGTATCTGTTTCTCTATCACCATCTTTCTCTCTCTGTTTTCCTGTCTGTCTTTCTCTCTCTCTCTATGTACACACACACACACACACACACACACACACACACACACATATATATATATATATCTACACACATATAGATAAAATAATTCTCTGATTCTACCCTTTTTATTTCTCCATCTCTCTCCTCTGTGATGACCCAAATTCTCTTCTATCTCTGTCTCAGTCTCTCTTCTGATCTCTCTCTCTCTCTCTCTCTCTCTCTCTCTCTCTCTCACACACACACACACACACACACACACACACACACACACACATCTGACTATCAATCTAGCTAGCTGTCAATAATCTGTCACTATCATCTAATGGTAAATATACAATTTGAATTTGAATAATGTGGTCACTTCAGGGCAATTTATTATTTGCACCAATTGAGACCTATTTTTAACAAAAAACAAGTTTCAATAATACTAGTACATACTTTATAGAAATAAAATTCCTTTCTTATGGGAACTTGGCATTCTGGAGCACAATTATAGGCCAAAAGGTTTCAATAATTTTTCAGTAAATAACACATCAGTCCTCCTTAGGTGAATCATTAATTAAGACACCAAGGGTATAGGAGGGTATTTACCTTGGTTTCATCATTTTTGTCTCATAACAGGTTCAGAAATAGAGTCAAATCCTGTTGTGAATGGTTTTAAAAGGAACGCTGATGAGAAAATGCCTTCCCAATGGCTAGATGACATTCCATCAGAGACACTAAGTGAGGATCATTCTTGCCTTGCTACTCATAACTCATCTGAGCTTCCACATGGTTCAGTGACCAGTCGCATGGAGTTCCATTCAGTTTCCATAACCTTTCTTAGCCAGGGCAGATGAACCTTCACAGGGGGCACTAGCAAAATGGATGGTGCTTTTCTTAAGAAATAACAGTGTGGCGATGGGCTTCTAGATTGTTTTTGGTTTTCTTGAATGGTATTAAAAGAACCTAGGATTTAGATCTGAAAGAGAGGTCGATTTTTTGTCTGAAGCCCCCTTATTTTACAAAGGACACAGAGGTTTAGATAGGGGTTATCCAATGTCACATGGGTAAAAAAAGAGCAGAATTTATATTTTAAACAATAAATCTGTGAATGCTTCTTTCGGCTACCCACCCTTAACCTCTTGAGGCATCTTAGTTTGAAGATTATCTCAAACTATACTAAATTAAGAATTCAAATGTTATTAAGAATTTAAATGTTATTTTTATTTTTAAAAATATTGCGAACCATCAGTATTGCATCACTATTTTCAAAACAATTCTCTCTCAACATCCGTATAAGGCAGGATGGGAGATGTAACATGTAAATCTATTTTTTTTCCTGGAGCCATGATTTCAAGGTGGTGAATGCTGTCAATGAACTCCTTCATTGTTACCTTATGATTTGACAGTTGTCTGTCTGTATTGAGAGGCTAGTGACTAGTTCAATGCAATATGTGTCAGAGGGAGGATTTAAACCCTGCTCTTTGTGTCTCCTTAGTTAACTCTCTGTCAACTACAGTATTCTGCCTCTCCAGAGAAATGGGATTTTTCCTGGTTCACCTTGAGAAAACTGAGTCTCAGAGCAGATGTGATTTAAGGGACTCAGGTAATAGTGCCCAAATCCACAGTCAAACCCAAATCTCTTATTTCCCCATGTTGAGTTTTCCCACTCAGACCACTTGACTGTGGTACATGCATTTTCTGCTACATAATGTAGAGATGGAGACCCAGGTCATGGCTTCAAAGACCTTCTTTCTTTCAAGTATTCCATTCCCTTCTCCCTCCTTCACCAAATTCAAAAATCTCATCTTTTATTTTCTTTGTGAACATACGTCTTCATGGCTATGGCCCATATTGTCATGAGCACATGCTCAAAGGACTAGTCCATCAGTCAGCAAGGACTTATTAAGCTCCAAGAAAGAGCCTAGTAATGTACATATGTACTTGTGAAGCCTGGTTACTCCTTTTGACTTAGATCTAAGAGTTTATCTTTACCATAAAATACCTGCAAAGGATCAGTCCAGGGCCAAACCACTTCAGTTCATCTTGTTGGCAAATAACCATTGTCTCCTCCAGACTCTTTGTCATTCCTACCTCTCAGAGAAAAATCACAAATAAGAACTCCGTCTGGAGCATCAGAAATCTCTGAAACTCATTTGTCTGCCTCAGAAGTCAGAGTCTACCTTCCAATCTTTCCACAAGGGAGTCTCTTCAGGAGCAAATCACATGACTGGGAGTTCCCTGCTTAACAAGGCACATCATTTCTTTTGGGAACAACTCTTAATTATCAGAAAATTGATTGTTCCTTGCTCCCCATACTACTGTTGGCACCCAAAATCAAGAATAGTTTCACCATCCAGTAAAGCTGTCTTTTAGTCATTTCCATTTTGAAAGCATTTAGGGATATTTAGACTGAAACCAAAATCTTCTTCAAACTGACTGGTATTCCTGCACACTACATTTAAAATACTGATAACACATTTTCCCTACAGTCTGCTGAAATTTCCCATAGCAACTCTGTCCCAGATTAGGTCCCTCTGCTTGCATTCCCAAGGCTTGTGAACAGGATAGGATGTACACACCAGTATTTGTCATGGGCTGTGGACTTGAGTGTTAGTCACGTCCAACATTTTCTCTCTCTTTGGTCACTTCAATGGAGAGTGTTCCAGTCCTTTTCTTTGTATTGCTGCTGCTGCTGCTGGCCATTGCTTGCTCTGCACTGATCCACTGCCCCTTGGGAGTCATTTTTTCAACATTGTATGGGTATAAAATGCATCAGCTCTGACTCAGGAGCTCCTAACCAGGCACTGACTCCAGTGACTAATCCAAAGAGACAGGATTTGGAGAAGACATCTCCTTTGGTCCTCTAGGCAACCTTCCCCCTTCCCCTCTTGCTGGATTCTGAGTAATTGCTACTAACTCCTTAGAGGGATGGCCATGAAACTCTCAACTTCCTAAGATGCCTATCATTAATACTCTGTTACTTTCTCCTACACAGAAAAAGGAAAAGTAGATTCTTTTACAGAAGACATAGAGCCCAGTGCTGAAGATAGTAAATATTTTATCTGTCTGTGCATGCGTGTATATATGGTTTTGTGCTCACAGCCAAATACAGGCTTCTGTAGATTGTATAGAATATCAGCGGGTCATTCTCATTTGGCCTTGAGCCTTTGGAATGAGACAGCTGGGGTCTGAATCATTAATACTCCAATAGGCAGAAAGTTCTTGGTTTGTAGATATGGACACCTGGGTTTCGATTTTCTATCTCCCACATTCTGCCTGTGGCTAGGTTGGTTAACTTCTATTAACCTGAGGCTTCTGATCCATCAAGTAAGGAACTGAACCTTAGACATTCTCTCCAGCTTTCAATCAATGAACTCAAGAGAATGAGTAAATACCATGGCTAATGTCTTCCAGGCACCCAACTAGCAAGTAGTTACAAAGAATCAGAAATGGGGCGACAGGTTTTTGAGACACAACACTTGTCAAAAATGGTTCCCTCACAAGCAGCCTGTTAGATAGGCTCTATAGAGAGAGTCTGATGACTCTCTCTCCCTACCTCCCAGTCTTTAAGATAGATGAGGAAATGAAAGCTCAGGATAGCATTCTGCTTATGAAAATTCACATTTAAGAGTTAGAAATGTTGTGGCTTGTGCAGGAAAAGATTTAAAGAAAGTGAGAAATCTGTTATTTTTATGAGTAAAATCTTAATGTTAGGAAGGAGCTATGTCTACAAAGTTTGTTAGAATCCAATCTAGGAGTATCTATGCTGTATATTCAGACCCATAATTTTCTTTACGTTTTCTCAGACTGTTTGGTCAGATCTACTTGACCATAGTTACTTCTGTGTAGATTTTGGCCCAGAGGCTGGTAATGGACTTCTGACAGAGACCATAATTCTTTGGGGAGAAAAATCAATATTTGCATTCACCCTTTTCTGTGGCTGTGAGCACACTACTGTCAGAAAACTAACTTTTCCATTTTGAGCTATAAAAGACAATGATTTGTCCTCTTCCATGTTTTAATGAAAGACTGTAGTGTATTATGGAGAGAGCACTGGACCTTGAGTCAGTTTAACTCAGTTCTAATCCCAATTCAGATTATTCAAAACTGGATCACCTGGGCAAGTCTGCAAGCTGCAAAATACCAAAGATAATTCTTATACTAAAGATAATACTCCACTTACAGGATTTAAGTCTCAGGGCATCTTTGGAGAGTCAAACAAAATAATTTGTGAACTTGAAAAAGCTTTATTGGCATAGGGTACTTATCAGTACATTAATTAGGGGATATCAATGTATTTATCCCTATGTTACTTAAAGGCTAGAGGTCTTTCAGAAGAACTGTCTTGTGTTAAATGATTCAGATAATGCTAATCAAATACTTTGCCAGTCAATAGAATGTTGGAGATGTATTATATATCTCAGGGAGGTATTACTATTCAACTGCAAGGCCAATTCCATCCAAACCAAAGCTGCAACTGCTCTATTATGATGTAAATCAAAAATCCAAAAGGCAATTGGCATTGAAAATGCTAAGATAATTAACGTCCTTACTCCAGAAATGGTGATCTAAAGAAATTTTTGAAGATTGTTATATTCAACCTCTATATTCTTAAAATGAAGCCTGGACTGGAAAAGTAAATTTTACAAGGTCATAGAACCAGTAATTATCCGAAGTCCATGAACTCAGTGTCTCTTTAAGTGCAGTGATCTTTGAATTTAATTTGAATTTAATATTTTATAGGAGTTTTCGGTTTGGATTTGGTTCAACTTCTCATTAGATAGCTAAATCTATTTTATCAGCCCTGGATGTATCTGCATCATGCTTCTGCATGTGAACTCTTTTCTTTAGTCTGAACAGGCATCTTTCTCCACTGAAGCATTTCATTTTAAGTTGAATGAAAAGATGCTGCACTATAGTGATAAGAATACCTTGTAAACACACCTATTGCTTTTTAGATTCCAAAGTGCCTTCCTGTCCAGGAAACTAACTTGAAATTGTGAAATGCAAAGAGATGAGTATGGCTGCTCCAGCAATCCTACAAGATAAGGCAAGTCACAATTTTTACATATAAACAAAACGACATTTAACAGTTGAATTTCTCCTCTTGGTAGTGTGGTTGTAGGGTTTAGTGACACCACAGATAGGACTGGTAAGTGTTATTGGTTTTTGTTTTTCTGGACAATAGAAAGTATTTCATGTTTAGAAGAGAAGAAAACCATGTCTCTTGACTATTATTAGCTCTTTTACCCACATGGTCCATGAGCCTAAGTGCCTTAGAATATAGAGGGTCTAAGAAACATCGGTCATGGTAAGAATGAAGAATAAAGATCGTTCTCCATCCTTGGAAATAGATCCAGTGCAAGATGTCTTAGGCACTCAAACTGTGTTGTTGTAGATAAAACTATTAGTTTCCTAGAGCAAATAAATATTATTCTATTAAAATATGTCTATCGAATTTAAGGAGTAACTGAAGAACTACAGAGTACCCTCTGGCTGTTTAAATCATATTTGCTTCTGACTCAGATAGACAGCTGACAACTTCTCATTTTACATTTGAAAGAGTGTGGATCTATTTTTCTTTATCTTAATCCTCAAGAGGTCTAACAAATGTTCTGGACACTCAACCACTGAGAGCCTGGAACAGGCTAGGAACTATGTGATCATCTCAAGGGCTTTAAGGCAGTTAATCTTCCTGCCTCCAGTTATCACCTAACTATTCACTCTCTCAATTCAGTAGATATTTCTTAAGGATCTCCTTTGTGTCACAGGGAGCTGAATGGTAGAGTGCAAAAAAGAAGACAGTCCCCACCTTGTAAGAGTTTCAAAGGGAGAAACAACAAGTAAACAAACATATATAAAGCATGCCATGAACCAACGAAAACGTTCACTAAAGAGTGACAGAGACAAGTTGGAAACCAGCCTCTGATCTTTGAATCGCTTGGCTGTCTCCCAATCTCTCAGTCCAACTTACAGACAACAAAACTTACCATCTTCCAGAGCTACTCAGAGAGAAATGAGTTGGAGCATCTCAAAAGACTGGCCCTAAGGCTTAATTCTGTGATCTTTAGTTCTCTGAGCCTTCCCTGCATGGGTCAGGTATGCAGCCTCACAGGTTACCTAATCCCCTCCTTCTATCCCCTCCTTTTCAGGTTCTACCTTTTGGTCTTTTTCTATTGTCCTCAGAACTTCCCAGGAAACTCCTACAAGCAAATCTTTAAAACTTGATGAATTTCAGCCACTGTTTCTTTTCTCAGGGTTATTTAGATTTCTTGCCTCATTAAGAAACTTTATCTCCTATTAAACGAGTTTCTAGGCTTCTTAGCAACCAGAATGGGAAGTATTTTGGAAGTGTGAGAAGCGGTCCTTTCCAGGACAATTTTGTGACATCTGAGGGTTATATTCACTGTCCTGAACCACTGAGTAGTGGAAATTCTTAAGGAATGAGTTAAGGGGCGGCTAGGTGGCATAGTGGATAAAGCCCCGGCCCTGGAGTCAGGAGTACCTGGGTTCAAATCCTGTCTCAGACACTTAATAATTACCTAGCCATGTGGCCTTGGGCAAGCCACTTAACCCTGTTTGCCTTGCAAAAACCTAAAAAAAAAAAAAAAGTTAATTCACATCATTTTAAGTTTTCTCAATCTGGCATTTTGGTCCTTGACAAAGGGGAATGATATCTCACTGGAGATTTCATGCCATTATGCAAATAAACTATACTGATTCATTGCTATGGTTTTTCCCCCATAGGAGATTATAGGTCTTTATGATTTGGGCTATGGAGAAGTGACAACAGATTATATATATGAGTTCATATTTTTAAAAGTGTAAAAGAGAAGGATTTTTTTAAAGTCTTTCATGACTTGATTTAAAAAAGAGGAGTAGCTAGTTTGAACAGTGCATTGGGCACTAACACTGTTCCCTGGGGTCAGAGGGGTGGCCCGCCAGAGGGGTGGCCAGCCGGAGGGGTGGCCTGCCAGAGCGAAAGAACTTCAGCCTCCAGGAGGCAGCCCCAGGATACTGGGAGCCTCGGCTCAAAGCAGCAAGGGAATCTCCTGAGCTACATCCCAGGGAATCTTGGTCTTTCTGTAGCCCAGACCCAGAAACAGAAGCAGGCAGAGCTGGTAAGCAGGAGCCCCCATGGCATAAGCCCATTGAGCTGAGGGAGGGGAGTGAAGAGAGAGAGACTGCAGAGCTCTGTCCTCTGCCCCTGGTAACAGGACTCTGGGGCTCTGACCACATTCAGATCCTGATCCCAGTCTAGGCCCCCCCCCATAGAACAACAGGCCCCCCCCACCTCAGCCCCGTGGCAGAGGGGGGCGCTTATGGTCATTCACAGACCAGGAGGGAGGACAGAGCCTCACACACTGAGACCCTTGTGGGAGTGTCCCAAAAGCTCAGGAATCACCCCAAAACCAGGCCTAGGCTGGGAAAATGAGCAAGCAGAGAAATAAGAGGAAGACTATTGAGAAATATTTTGCAAATGAGCCCAAGAAGGATCAAAATACTCAGTCTGAAGATGAGGAAGCACAAGCTCCTGAATCTAAAGACTCCAAGAAAAAACAGAAATTGGGCTCAGGCTATGACAGAGCTCAAAAAAGACTTTGAAAATCAAATGACGGAGTTGGAAGAAAAACTGGGAAAAGAAAGGAGAGAGAGATGCAGGAAAAACATGAAAATGAAGTCAGCAGCTTAGTCAAGGAAATCCAAAAAAATGCTGAAGAAAATAGCATGCTAAAAACCAGCTTAGGTCAAATGGATAAAACAGTTCAAAAAGTTATGGAGGAGAAGAATGCTTTAAAGAGCAAAATTGGCCAGATGGAAAAAGAGATAAGAAAACTCTGAGGAGAACAAATCCTTCAGACAAAGAATAGAATTCAGGGAGATTGATGAATTTACCAGAAATCAGGAATCAATACTTCAAAACCAAAAAAAAAGAAAAATTAGAAAAAAATGTGAAATATCTCATTGAAAAATTATAAAATTAGAGCACTAAGCAATAATAAATGTTTAATTTAACGAAATTCAGTGGAAAATGTTGTACAAAATAATAAATGCTATAAGGAACATTGAGTAACAACAGTGAAAAAATTCTTTAGAACTATAATTCATAAATCATCTCATAAATTCCATAGAGACCCATAGTGTTATATGTGTATTTATATATATACATATATATATATACATATGTGTATATGTGTGTGCACTTACATATGATAAAATAAGAATAAAGAATATAATTAAGATTATCTTCCATCATTTTAAATGTAGAGAAGAAACCATTTGTTTTTCTCAATGCTGAAAATGTTTCTCTGGGCCAAGTTGTTGCATCAGGTTTTATAAAACAATAATTTTCTGTACAATAAAAGTCAGTTGAAAGAAAAGCAGCAATGAGAAATATTATTTCCAATAATTATAACTGAATAAAGTTACATAATTGGAAATGGTCAGAAACTCTCAATCTCCAGTGAGTGGACATATTGGAAAATAAAAGATCATACAAAAGGGAAATATTTTGAAATATCATCAACACTGCTGGTCATAGGGAAAGCTTATTCAATAATATCTATGATACACTGTATTTTAGCATGCATGAAATTAGAAAACTAAAAATTTTCACAGGTAGGTATGAATTATAGTACATCAATATCAGAAATCACAATGAAAGGTGACACTGAATAAGTGACAGATATATGATGCAAGGTAGTTTTAAGAACAATTATGACTTCTACAAGGGCTGTAAAAGATAAAGCATCATTCAGGACAGATAAAATTGGACGATACATTCGGACCAAAATGAGGCTATAGGTAAGCATCACAAATGTGTAACAGAGGCCTTGACTAGCATCCAGAGACCTGGAGTCACCTCCAAAAATGAGAGAATTTACAGCAAGAGTTGAATGAGAATTGCAGAGTATGAGAAGTCCTGAGTAATTTCGGATATGAATCAGTATAATCAAGACATCATTGGTGAAGTCAAGATCCAGAAAAGTATTAAACAAGAAGGAAGTAGTGTCATTTAGCATACAAAATATACATAAACCTGAAAGTGATTATTGGGGGAAATCATGAAAGATGATGATCTCAGCTCTCTTCTATCTCATTAACCCTGAATCAATGTAAAGAACATTGGTGTAAAAAATATGGATGAGAAAAACCATTTGACTATGTGAGCTGAGATGCACCTTAGAAATCCATCTAACCTGTTTTCTGTTTACACATGAGACATTATTTATTAGAATTCCCATAGCAAATTCACAGGAGAGTCAATAATGGAACAATTTAGCATCTCTATATCTAAGCATCACTTATTAAAGTGATCTTTCCAACATTGTGTGGAGTGAAAGAAAACTAGAAAGGTCACAGTACCATTAAAAGCTTTCAGAGATCCATTGTAAACTACTGAATTGGACATGGAATTGAGAGTCATGAAATCATTGAATGTCTTCTACCCTAGTTTTTCCATCTTTAGGGAGAACATGATACTCTGTGACCTCTCAGGTTCTTGCAAACGAAAATGTAGACACATATATCCTTAGAAGATGGTCACTTAACAGTTTGAATCATGTAATGACTGAGATGAGCATTATAGATGCTTTTTCTTCTTTTCTTCCAAATATATTTTAAAAGGGAAATTGTATTTTCTCCTAGGAATTTTGCTCACCAAATTCCCAGTCTCTGGAAAAATAATTTCAATAGGCACTTAAGTGATCAGCTAGGTGGCCCAGTGAATGGTTCACCAGTCCTGGAGTCAGAAGGACCTGACTTCCAATCAGGCCACAGACTCAATAACTACCTAGCTGTATGCCATAGGATGACATGGGCAAGTCACTTAACCCCATTGCTTTGTAAAAACAAAATATATAATTAAATCAATAAATCAGCACTTAAGTATTCAGTTGATGTTTTAAAGCAGACAAACATTATCTCCTGTATTTTAAAGGTGCTCATTACAATGTTTTTGAATTACAAATATAACAGATGTGTTTATAGAAGCCTAATAGTATGTGGAAGTTCATGAAATTTTTAAAGATTATGGAAATTACCTAGAATTGAAATAGATTGTTTTTGTCCCTTGATTAGATTTAAGAAAATTAATTAATTGATCTGTAAGTTAAGGGTATGTTAATAATGAAAAGAAGTTAAAAGGTATTTGTATCTTCAACATGGGCCTTGAATCCACTCAAATGTTGTAAAGTTAATAAACTACGTAGAAAACAGAAGACTCAGATGATGTGCCACAGAATGTTAATGCTTACTAGCATCATGACCATTGGGTCCCCTCATTTTTGTAAGGCTATAACTCGAATAAGTCCCAAACTCAATTTCTTTGGCTGAATCTGAAATCAGAGGCTTGTCTTACCCTCAGTTCTTTCAAATGTCAGTGTTTAGAGAGTTTTCTATAAACTTGGGGAAAGCTACACAGGAATAAAGAATTTACCTGTCTATCCTTCCTCCCCAAGTCTAACCACAATTTCTTTCTGCCCTAAATTACTTGTACTTTCTACCATGCCTTGTAGAGTGAAGACAGAGAGATCGGAGCCACATCAGAAGGGGGTGAACAGACTGGCAGATGCAAAAGGAACCTAAGGTCCTTCACTCTTACCAGTGACTGTGGCATGACTTCACTGTTTTCTGTATGTAATCAACAGCTCAGGTCTTAGGGCTCCTAGTTTTCCCTTAGCCTTTCATGACCATTTGCCTGTTCTCTCTCAACTGTTGCTGCTTCATTCTGCCACTTCCATGATCCCAAGCATCAGAATGCCTATTTGGCAACTGGCCTCTAACAACGGACAACTGGATTCTCAGTTGTGCATCAGCTCTAATAGAAATAGTTCCAATTCACTGTTTTCATGCATCTCAAAAGATAGAATTTCAGATGGCTGACAATATTAATGATGAATATTTCCAGTTTGAGATTTGATTGAAACACAGGGATAACCATGTTTAGAGTATGTGGTTATATATGTGCATGCATGCATTTGTAGATATGTTTGTGTGTTGAGTTTGTCTATTTGAGTGATCACTGGTTAGTTATCTTCCTGCCATCCCAAAATACACACTTTCTCAATTTGATAAAGATCGCTAAATGATGATCTGTGTATCACAAGGTGTGGAGCTTTGGGGTACAAAGAGAAATCAAAGACAGATCCTCCCTTCCAGGAGATTCCAATCCAGAGGGAGAGGCACCAGGCAAACTAATGTATATAATGCAGGCCATAATTTAAGGAGGATTCTCTCATTTAAACGATGATTATCTAAGACCTCAACCAACCAAAATATTCTCCAGTAGAGAATGAATGAGACAAGTAGGAAACCATCCTCTGATTTTTGAAAATCTAGTCTCCCAATCTCTCGGTCCAACAAGATGAAGTAGCTCACCGCCTTCTAGAATGGCTCAGACTGAAATGAATCAGAGCATCTCACTAGATCAGCCCTAAAATTCATTGTGGGATCTTAAGTTCTCTGCATCTTCCCTTCCTGGGTCATATATTCACCGTCATCGTGTATCTGATCCCCCCCCCTTTCCTGACTTTTCTTGTGTTACCCTTTGCTGTGTTTCCTATTATCATCGAAATTTACCAAGAAAATTCTTCTTACAGCTTTTTATAACTTAGGAGGAATTTCAGCCTCTGTGTTTCATCTCTGAGGGGTATTTTACATTTCTTCTCTAAAGAAGATGCGAAGGTATTTCCTATCATAGGAGGTACTAACCATCTTAGAAAGCAGTCTGGGAGTACATTTGGGGCAATATGAGTGCACTTGATTCCTTGGGTTAGATTCACTGTCCTGCGAACCATTTGGTAGTTTAAATTATTTTGGGGAATGCAAAGTTATCCTTTGTATAATAGCATCCCAGCATTTCAGCTGCCTCAAAAGTAGACTCAGGAAATGAGGTTGTAAAGTTCACATGGTTTTATCCTTTCTCAACTTGACATTTTTGGCCATGATAAAACTAGATGATGCCTTGTCCTAGAATTTGTGTCATTATAGATTTAAATTATAGTGATTCATTGCTATGGTTTTTCCCCATATGAGGATTTTTTTTTATTTTTTTGCAATATGGGGTTTGCTCAAGGCCACACAACTAGGCAATTATTAAGTGTTTGAGACTGAATTTGAACCCAGGTACTTCTGACTCCAGGGCCAGTGCTTTATCCACTGGGCCCCCCCCATATGAGTTTTTATGTGTCCATGATACTCACTAGGAAGAAGAGAAAACAGAATATGTGAATTTGTATTTTTTAAAATGTATAAGAGAAATTTTTAAACTATCTTTGACATGAGTTGATTAAAAAAATAAAAAGTTGTGGTTGCTAGTTTGCACAGTGGATAGAGCACTGTCCCTGGATTCGGGGTTCCCTGAGTTCAAATTTGCCTTCAGATCCTTTATAGGTATTTTCTGTATGATCCTGAGCAAGTCACTTCAAACCTGATCGTCTCACAAAGAAACTTAAAATCAAAAGCTCTTGCTGGTGGATTGTCTCATGTGAAAGCAACAGTTTTCTCCAGCATTATATAGCTCCCTCATTTGCCTAAGGCACTCAGAAACATCCAAGAGAATGAAGAATATAATGTTATATGCTTTTGGAAGGGCACCACATTGAAGGGCCATTAGTATACCATGTTGGAAAGGGGCTACAAATGGACAGTCAACTGTCTGTAGTATGAATACAGTGACTACATTTGGAAAATTGTGTATGTATTTCTTTTTCATAAGATGCTTCTTGATACCAAAGTATTATGTAACAATAACATTCCCTTATGGATAAACAGATTGACAGAACCTTTGATTTGAAAGAAACTGTAAAATCCATATTCAATGTGACCAAGAATTCTCTGTCTGTCATCATAGACAAGTTGTCATTTAATCTTCATTTGAAAGTTCTTAATGAAAAGAAAGCCAGTAATTTCTGCAGCTAGGTGGCACAGTGGTTGGAGACCCAACCTGGAAGCACCTGATTTCAAATTTGGCCTCAGAGACTTGATAACATACTAGTTGTATGACCTTGGGCAAATCACTTAAGCCTTATTGCCTGGGGGGAAAAAGAAAGAAAACTACTAAGTCTCTTTGCATTCTGTTCCCTTCACCTACTCCTAATTTTCAGTTTCTCTTTATATGAAATCTAGATCTACCTCTGCTCCATTCAATCTGCTATTTCCCCTAGCTCTGACCTCAGAGGGCAAGTCCTTCCAGACAGATTCTGTTCCTACTTACAATTTCTCTTCTCCAGGCTAAACCTTGAAATCTCAGGAAGATCCCACTTCATGCATTCCCCTCTAAGAGGATCTCCAATTTTGCCTGTATGGATTCAGTTGGTATATTCCTGTTTGTCCATTGTCTCGCTCACTCTCACCACCACTGTCTAGGGAGATTAGGCGCAAATTGAGAGGAAGGAGAAGATTTTGCTTTTCCTTCTCTCCCCAGTACTTAGACCTCTGACTGTCATATTGCAATCACTGAATACATCAAGTTTTATCATTTATCATCTCCACTTTCTTGAATCCATCATTTGGCATAGTTTCCAACTTCTCTCAATCCTAGATGTCCACTTATCTATTCAAGCTTTTCAATGTCCTTGAATATTGATTATTCCTATTATTCCTAGCAAAGTTGTCCAGTGACAAGACTTCCTTTTAGCATACAATTAGAAACACTATATGCCAACATCAAGAAGAGATTATACTAAAAGATACAACTGAGAATCCTATAGTTAGAAGAAAGAAAATTAGATATTTAATGTGAACCCGTGAACCCGATATGAGACACACAGACCTATATCTGAGGAAATAGAAAACTTTCAGTAATATTTGAATAAACGATTAGAAAAAATTACTCATGTATGAATAGGATTAAAATGAGGGTACTCCCTGGTACGTAATTTCTACATTTGACAACCTTTCTTCTTAAATTCCCAATATGGTATATTTTGTAGACATGGATATAATGATTCTATGATTTGTTTGGAAAAAATCAAGGATGACATAGAGTGAAGTAAAAGTGATGAAGCTTACTGGCATAGTGATAATCGAATGAAGGCAGGTTAATAGAGTTTAAAATTTATTATAGAGTGACACCTAGTCAAATTGTTTGCTGCTTATCTAAAAATAGAATCACTAACTTAAGAGTCTAAAAAATTCTAAAAACTGTGCCAGTAATTAAAAATAATTTAAATTAATGTTGAACCTAATAAAATAATGGGGAAAAGGAATGAAATATAATATATGCTTTTAGAGACAATGAGCAACGGAAAGGGCATGAAATATAAAATATGCTATTAAGAACAATGAGTGACAACAGGAAGCAATTATTTTAGAACTACAAATCATAAATGATCTCATTATAAATTCTATAAAGACCAATGAATATGTGTATATGCACATAAGAATGTTACAAGAAAAATAGCAAATAAAATTAAGAATATCTTGTACTATTTAAATGTAGAGAAGAAACCATTTTTTAATATGAGAACTGTTTCTCAGGACAAGTTGTTGGCTCAAAATAAGCTTAAAATTATAATATTTGTGCAATGAAAATCAATTGATATGAATGAAGAGAAACAATGGGAAAAATTAAAAAATTATTCTCCATAAAAAATGACTGGTTAAAGTTACACTTTTTAAAGTGATCTGAAACTCTCAACCCCTCAGTGAACAAATAGTGAAAGTAGGATCATAGGAAACATAAATACTTTGAAGTATCTTCAGCACTTCCACTCATTAAGATAGCTTACTGCAGAATATTTATGAAATACTACAGCTCAACATGCATTAAATAAGAAAAGAAAAATTATTCAAATGCAACTGTGAAATATGGACAATGAACAGAAATCATATCTATGGGTAACACTGAATAAGTGACAGCCACACAGACAGATGAGTGGTGGGTTTAGTAACAGTGATAACTTGCACAAGGGATCCAATGGACAAAGCAAAAAAAAAAAAAAAAGCCGAGGATCACAGAAGCCATTAGGACTAAGATGAGGCTAGAGAGAAGAATAACATATGTGTAATGAGACTGGCTTCCAGAAATGACACAAAAGGTAAATTAGAACTGCATAAGCTGAGATGTCCTGGGTAATTTATGACTTGTCCCAGAATAATCAATACACCATTGGTGAGGTCACAGATCTATACAAATACTAAATAAGAAGGAAGTTGTATCATTAAGCAGATAATATAGAGTTAAACCTGAAGTGTTTTTGGAGAAAATGATAGTTAAATAGGATGAACTCTTCTATCTCCTTTCTTTTGAATCCTGGACCAAATTCAATTTTCTGGGCAAAAAGATGGGATTCTTGTTGTACCTTGGTCTAAAAGACATTTTTTTTTCCCCTTCTCATCCCACGTTAGAATTGATTTCATTGCATTGAGTCTAATTGTCACAGTACGTTTCTGTTTGCATTATTTACCTTCTTTCTCTAGGGAAAGCCTACAATGGATCCCTCTCCTTATCTCCCCTTTAGTGGCTTAATTGCCTTTTAACTTCATCTCCCCAAATAGTAGTTCTCATTGGAAGCTTGACCTAGAATGTTTGAGCAAGGAAGCACACAAGAAATCCATGTAAATTAACTATCTTCTTTTAACAAATGAGACATTTTAAAGGGAAATGATTTATCTGAAATCTCATTGCACAGTCATGGCAGAGCAAATACTGAAACAAGGAAATATCTTTACTAAATGTTTTTCCCATTTTCCTTGCTGTAAAAGAAATCATGAAAGGTCATAGTGCCATTAAAAACTTGCAGAGATCTATTGTAATCTATTGAAGAAGAAACAAGTTTTAGAGGCAGGAAATCATTTAACATCTTTGAGCCTCTGTTAATATATCTTTAAATGAGAATATTATAGTCTGTGATTTCTCAGATTATTTCCAACTCACATTTAGACACAGCTAGCCTTAGATGATGACAATTTAAAACCTTGAGACACAAAATGAGTGAAATGAGCATTATAGATGCTTTTCATTCTCTGTTCCCATATAAATTTTACAAGGGGAAAAAGTGTTTTGCCATCTTTATTACTCACCTCAAATTCTCCATGTCTGGAAAAAATAAATTAAAGAAGCATTTTAGCTTTGGGTTGTTGTGTGAAAACAACCATGTGTCATCTAATGTATTTTCAATGTAATCATTATCAGTTTTCTGAATTTCAAATAAAATTTATATATATATATATATATATATATATATATATATATATATAATCATATTACCAGATGGGAATACAAAAAATTTTTTAAGGAGAAAAAGAAATTAACTAGAAGTGAAATAGGTATTTATTTATTTATTTTTCTCTTGCTTAGATTTAGGCAAAGAAATTATTTGATCTCTAATTTTAGGATATGTTAATAATGAGAGAGATAAAATATCTTCAACATGGGTTGTGACCCTCTCAATGAGAGAAATTTAAATACCCCTCAGAGATGAATCACAATGGTTGAGAGACCCTCTCAATTGGTATAAAGTTGACTAACAAACTATATAGAAAATAGAAGAGTCAGATGATCGACCATAAAATGTGTATGCTTATATTAGCACCATAATTTTGGATCCCTTCACATTTGTGAGGCGATCCCCAGGCCCCACCCCACCCCACCCCACTTTATAAATCCCTACAATATCTCATTTGGTTGAATCGAAAGTCAGAGGTCTGTCTTATGCTTACTTCTTCCCCGTGTCCAAGGGTTTTAGAGAAGTTTCTAAAAATTGGGGAAATGACACGAAGCAATGGCATTCTAAGAGATAAAGACTTCACCTGTTTCCTTTTCCTCATAGATTCTGACCCCAATGTACTTCTGCCCTAAATAACGTGTGCCTTCTATGATGTCTTCTAGGGTGAGAACAGACAGATCAGAACCTCATCAGAAAGGCGAGACAAGAGGAACCTGAGCTCTTGGGCTCTTAGCAGCAACTCTGGCATGACATCACTGTCTTCTGTATGTAATCAACCCCTCAGCTCTTGTGGCCCCGAGCTTTCCCTTAGCTTTTCATACCCATTTCCCTGCTCTCTCTGAGCTGATGTTACTTCATTTTGCCAAGCAGCAGCATGCCTTTCTATTTGACAACTAACCTCTCATCTGAGACATTGTTTTTCTCCCGCGTGTATCAGCTCTAAAATCATTCAACTTAACAGGTTTCTAGTATCTCAAAATACATCATTACAGATTGCCATCAACATTAATAACTATCATTTTCTGTTTGATATTTAACAAAATCATAGGGATAACATGAGAAAGAGAGTGTTTTCTTAGATGTGTTTTGCCTGCATTTGTAGAAAAGCGTGTGTTGAGCTTGGCTACTTGGCTGATCCCAGGCTAATTCTATTCCTGCCTCAAGTTACCACTTAAATATCCACATTTTCTATTCAATAAACATTTCATAAAGATCTCCTCTGTGAACCAAGATGCTGAACTTTGGGATAAAAGAGAGGTCAAAGATAGTCCCTGCCTTCCAGGAACCTCTAATCTGGAGGGAAAAACAGCAGACAAGCAAATGTATATAAATGCCATGCTTTAGTGCAGACCCTCTCATTCAGAGGATGATTATCTCAGACCTCATCCAACTAGAATACTCTCCTCTAAAGAGTCAATGAAAGAAGATGGAAACCAGCCTCTGATCTTTGAAACTCTTGGCTGTCTCCCAATGTCTCACTACAACATTAAGACAATGTAGCTCACCTTCTTCCAGAGATTCTCAGATAGAAATGATTTGAAGCATCTCACAAGGCTGGCCCTAAGCTTATTTCTGGGACCTTTAGTTCTCTAATTCTGTTCTGTCTGGGTCATTTATTCACACTCACAGTGTACCTGATCCTCTCCTCTAGCTCCTGCTTTTCATGTGTTTTCCTTTGCTCTTTTATCAATTATCACCAAAAATTTCCAAGAAAATCATGTTAGCAGTTGTTTAAAACTTAGTATGAATCTCAACCACTGTGATTCATCTCTGAGGGTTATTTAAATTTCTCTCATTAAGATATGAATCTCTTTCATATTAAAGATCTTACAATGCATCTTGGAAGCATAAAGGGAAGTAAACTTGGGGACAGTAAGAGGTCCTTTCCAGTGTATTCCTGTTTCGCTCTATCCTTACATTAGATATCACTTGGGTTAGATTATTTTTAGCAATTCAAAGTTTTCCTTTGGACCCCAACATCCATGCTGTTCAGCTACCTCAAAAGAAGACTCAGGGAGGTGGCTAGATGTCACAGTGGATAAAGCACTGGCCCTGGAGTCAGGAGTACCTGGGTTCAAATCTGGTCTCAGACACTTAATAATTACCTAGCTGTGTGGCCTTGGGCAAGCAACTTAACCCCATTTGCCTTGCAAAAACCTAAAAAAAAAAGAAGACTCAGGAAAGCAGGAAAGCAGCTGTAAATTTCACAGGCTTTCTCAGTATGACATTACAGTCTGTGACAAATTAAATGATGCCTCACTATAGAATTTATATCATTGTAGATGAAATTATTTCTCCCCTTATGAGGTTTGTTGTGTCCATGATACTGATTATGGAGAAGGAACAACAGAATATGTGAGTTTATATTTTTAAAGTGTAAAAGAGAAGACTATTTAAAATTCCTTTTTCTTGAATTCATGAAAAAGAAATGAAAAAGATGGGGTTGCTAAGTTATACAGTGCAGAGAGCCCTGCCTATGGATTCAGGAGAAGCTGAGTTAAAAGTCATGAGGACCTGTGTTCAAAACTGCCCTCAGACTCTTGATATTGACTTGCTGTGTGACCCTAGATAATTTGCTTTAACCCTTATTGTCTCAGAAAAAATCAAAATAAAGAGTTTATATTTGTGGATTTTTCTCATGCTGATAGCAGCAGTTCTGTAACATTGCAATGCTTCTTCAAGAGCCTAAGTCAGGATCAATGAAGAAAACACCCAGAGAATGGGAATGTATTGCCATATGCCACTGGAAGGGCAATG
The DNA here is from genome assembly GCF_037893015.1 of Macrotis lagotis. NCBI lineage: Eukaryota > Metazoa > Chordata > Mammalia > Peramelemorphia > Peramelidae > Macrotis > Macrotis lagotis. The sequence goes on along the minus strand of NC_133658.1, from coordinate 815,240,752 downwards.
CACTTAAGGGGCCTCAGTGTATCCTCGTTGAAAAGGGGCTACAGATGGACAGTGAATGTATCTGTGCTATGAATTGAGGGACTCCATTTAGGAAACTGTGTCTTTCTTTTTCCCAAGATGATTCTTGAGATCAAAGTCTTCCTTATATACTGCAAACACCCTTCTGGAGAATTAGATTAACAGAACCTCTGAGTTGAAAGAACCTATTTCATCTAAATTATATGTGATCATGAATTCTCTCTATCGTCTTTGTTAGAAGGCCCCAGATGAAAAGAAAATCACTAAAAGATGCCACCAGATCACACAGTAGATAGATACAAACTGGAAGGACCTCAGTTCAAATTTAGCCTTAGATTAGTAGCTGTATGACCTTGGGCAAATCATTGAATCCTCTTCCCTTGGGAAAAAAAAGAAAAGAAAGAAACCTAGGAAATCTCATTGCAATCTTAGCTTCAGATTAGACTACTTGTTAGGAAACTCCTTTTTTCCATGAAGCCTAGGATTCCTTCTGCTCCATTCAGTCAGACCTCAGAGGGCAAGCAGGTGACACCATCAAGTTCTTCATGGCAGATTATGTTTCTACTCAAATGTTCTCTTCTCCTGACTAAATCATCAAATGTCAGGTAAGATCTGACATCATGCTCTCCCCTCTGAGATCTCCAATTTAGCCTGTATAGATTCATTTTGTACATTCCCATTTGCTTATTGTCTCTCTCCCTCTTACCTCAACCCTCTAAATTAGGAACACATTGAGAGCAAAGAGAATGTTGTACTTTTCTTTCTCTCCCCAGACCTTAGAACTATGACTTTCATATTGCAATCACTGAATAAGAGAAACTTTATCTTTTGTCATCCCCACTGTCTTGAACCCACCACCATTTGGCATAGCTTCCATCTTCTCACAACCCTTGCTGTGTACTTCTCTATTCCAGGTTTACAATATCATTGAACACTGAATATTCCTATTATTCCTAACAAAGGTGTCCACTGACACCACTTCTGTTTAGCATATAATTGGAAATGCTATAAACCAACATCTTGGAGAGGATATCAGAAAAGGGAGAACTGAGATGCCCATAGTCACTTGAAAATAATTACATATTTAATATAAGTGCAATATGAGACACACAGACCTCCATCAGAGAGAATAAAAAACTCTCAGTAATACTGGAATAAATAGAGAAAATGACTTGTGGTTGAAGAAAATAATAATGCGGGTAATCCCCCTAAGTAATTTGCTCATTGGGCAACATTCTGGGTAAAATCCCAGTATGGAATATTTGGTAGACATGGGTCAAATTATAGCATCATTTGTTTGGAAAAAATCAAGAATGCCATGTACACTATTTTAATCTTAGTGGTGCTTGCTGACATATTGATGATGGAATGAAGAAAGTTTAATAGACTTCAAAATGTATTATAAAATGACAACTGCTGGCAGCTAGGTGAAACAGTGGCTAGAGCACAGGCCATGGCCGTCAGAAGGACATGAGTTCCAAAATTATCTAGCTGTGTGATCTTGGGTAAGTCCCTTAAATCTATTTCCTTGCAAAAAACAAAGAAAACAAACAAAAATAAAATTATAACTACTAAAATGGCATGCTGCTTACGTAAAAATAGACTCACTAAACAGAGTATAAAAAATTGAAAAAATCGAGCATGTAAGAAAAAATAAAAGTTGAATTTAATGAAACTGGGTGGAAAGAAATGAAAAAAATAAGAAATGCTATTAAGAATGACAGGGTCCAAATATTTTAGAACTACAATGCATAAAATGATCTTTTGAATTCAGTACAAAACAATAAATATGTGTATATGCACATACACATGAAAAAATAAGTAGAGTGAATAAAAAGGATCTAAATACCATTTAAATGTTTAGAAGCAACAATGTCTTTGTCTTAATGCTAAAAAGTTTCTCAGGGACAGGTTATTGGGTTAAAGTTGTAAAATAATGATTTTCTGCACAAGGAAAATCACTTGAAATCAATGAAAAAATCAGAAAAATAATTTTCTATAAATATAATTGGCTAAAGCCACACTCTTTAGAAATGAACTGAAAATCTCAGTCTCTAGTGGGCCAATAGTCAATGTATAGAATCATACAAAAGGTAAATATTTTGAAAATTCTTCAACATTGCCAGTTACTAAGATAGCTTACTGCAGAATGATTTTGATAAAGAGAATTAGAAAAAGTAAAAATTAGCAAAGTTATTAATTCCAATTAGAAAATTTGAAAAGTAAAAGATATCTGATATAGTTGTGAAATACTGACCATCATAGTCTCGTAAATCACAGATAAAGTAGACCCTAGGTAAGTGACATCCATGTAGACAGATGCATGGAAGATTTCTAACAGTGATGACTTGAATGAAAGATGCAGAGGACAAAGGAGCATTAAGATCTATAGGATCAGAGAAGCCATTAGGACCAAGATGAGGATGAAGTGAACAATAACAGATGTGTAACTGATGGCTTTACTGCCATCCAGAAATGAGAGGAGTTACAGCAAGTGGTGAATAAGAACTTCAGATTTGGATAAATCCTGGGTAATTTGTTACTTTTACCAGTCAAATCAATAATACCATTGGTGAGGTCAAGGATCCATAAAAGTATTAAATATGAAGTTGTATTGCTTTGCATACAATATACACATAGAACTAAAGTGTTTGTTGCGGAAAATGATAGTGATATAAATTGATCTCTTCTGTCTCCTTCTTTTGTATCCTTCACCAATTTAAAGAATCATGGAAAGAAAGATAGGATTTTTGTTGCAACTTTGTTTAGAAGACATTTCTTTTCACTCAATGATGGGTTCTACTCACATCTTATCCCTTTCTCATCCAATATGAGAATTGATTTCAAAGCATTGTCATGGCAATCTATGATCTACCTTCTCTCCCTAGGGAAAATACCTCCCCCTATCTCCTCTTTAGTGGCCTAATTGCCTTTTAAATATCTCTCTCTGCAAATAGCTCACATTGGAAATTGACCAAAAATACCTTAGAATGTATGAGTTGCGATGTACCTAAGAAATCCATCTAATTTAAGTGTTTTCCTTTACAAATGTGACATGGAATAAGGATATTATTTTTCTGAAATCCATACCAAAACAAGGCAGAGTCAAATCTGGCACAAATTCATATCTTTACTGATTGGTCTTTCACATTTTCCTTGCTGTGAAAGAAACCAAGAAAGGTCATGGTAACATTCAAAACTTGCAGACATCTAATGTGATCTATTGAACAGAAGATTGGATTTAGAGTCAGGAAAAACCATTTAACCTCTTTGATTCTTAATTTATATGGAATGAGAGCATTATAGTCTGTGACCTCTTAGGTTCTTTCCAAATCAAATTTAGACTCATATATCCTTAGATGATAGTAACTTAAGAGATGAAATGATGAAATGTGTGAAATTAATACAATAGATGCTTTTCTATCCCTGTACACAAATGTATTTTACTTGAGAAAATTGCTTTTGCCCTATTAAAGTCACTCCTCAAATTCACAGGCTCTGGAGAAATATTTTAAATAAGGTTTTAAGCACTGATTTTATGTTTTAAAACAGGCATGTACCATTTAATGTATTTTGAATGTATTGTTTACAACTATAATGAATTGCAAACAAAATGAATGTGTCTAAATAAGTGTAATACTGTATGGAAATGCATAAGATTTTTTAGAAGTAAAGTGAGTTAATCTGGAATGGAAATAGATCTTTATTTTATCTTTTTTACACTTAGGTAAATAATTTTTTGATGTATAATTAGGGATATCTTAATAATGAAAGGAATTTAGCAAAATATCTGTATCCTCAACATGGGCCAGAAATCAACGTTCATATAAAATCGAATACTTGGATGATGGACCATAATTTTTAATGTTTATTAGTAGCATCACCTTTGAGTCTCCTCACCCTTGAGAGGCTATCACACCTGAAAAACCCTAATACATCTCCATTGGTTAAATGTGAAGTCAGAGTTCTGCTTTATACTCAGTTCTTGCTCATGGCAAACAATGTTTACAGAGGTTTCTATAAAATTGAGAAATGCCAGGGAGCAAAGGCATTCAAAGAGATACTTGTCTACTCTTCCTAAGAGATTCTGATCAAAACTTTCTTTTTTCCTAAATAACTTGTGCCTTTGGTGGTGTCTTGTAGAGTGATGACAGAGAGATCGGAGCCTCATCAGAAAGGCGAGACAGGAGGAACCTGAGCTCTTGGACTCTTAGCAGCAACTCTGGCATGACATCACTATCTTCTGCATGTAATCAACAGTTCAATTCTTGTGACTCCCATCTTTCCCTAAGTATTTCATGACCATTTCCCTATCCTCTCTCAGCTGCTTCATTTTCCATTTCCTTAATCCCAAGCATCAGCATGCCTTTCTATTTGACAACTGGTCTCTAACCTGAGACATTATTTTTCTCAGTTGTGAATAAGCACTTGAAGAAATAGTTCCAATTAATGCTTGCATGTATCACAAAATAAATAATTTCATATCTCCAAGAACATCAATCACTACTATTTCCAGTTGGAGGTTTCACAGAATCATAAGGATAATATGCTTTAGAGTGCATGCTGTTACATATGTGTAAGCCTGTATTCATAGATATGTGTGTGTTGAGTTTTTCTACTATGCTGATCAAAGGCAACTTCTCTTCTTGCCTCCAGTTATCACCTAAATATCCAACTTCACAATTAAATAAATGTTTCTTAAGTATCTCCTGGATGTCACAAGGTGCTGAGCTTTGGGGTAAAAATGAGGTCAAAGAATGTCCCTTCTTTGAATTTGCTTTCAATTCAAAATGAGAGGCAACAGCACACAAATGTCATACACACACACACACACACACAGACACACACACACACATATATATATATACATATATATATACTTCTAAAGCTTGCCATGATTTAGTGATTTAGTGATGACCTCTCATCTAAACTCATCTAAATATGATTATTGAAGACCTCACCCAACTAGCATATTCTACTATAAAGAGTGAAAGAGACAATTTGAAAACCAGCCTCTGATCTTGAATCTCTTGGTTATCTCCCAATCACTCAGTCCAAATTGCAGAGAATTTAGTTCATATTCTTCTAGAACTTTTCAAACAGAAATAAGTTAGGGCATCTCACAATGCTGGACCTAAGGTGAACTCTGTGATCTCTAGTTCTTTGATTCTTCTGGGCATAGGAAATGCATTCACCTTGCAAGGGTACTAGTTCCCTTGTCCTCGCCCCTTATTTTCCCATGTTACCCTTTGCTCTTTTTGCTATTGTCATCAAAACTTCCCAAGAACATCCTGCAAGTAGTAGTTTACACTTTAGTATGAATTTCAGCCACTGCATTTCATCTTTTGGGGGTATTTCAATTTATTCTCTCATTAAGATGAGAAACTATTTCCTATTAAGGGAATAACTAAACATCTTTAGAAGCATAAAAGGAAGTAAATTTGAGAGCAATAAGAGGTCCTTTAAAGTAAAATCCTTTATCATTCTATTCTTCTTTTATATTGGCTGTTCTGAACCATTCAGTAGTTGAAATTATTTTTTAGGATTGCGAAGTTATCCTTTGCATCATAATATCCATGCTTTTCAGCTGCCTCTCAATGAGTTGCAGGAAAGGAGATCATAAGGTTCACATAGTCTTATCTTTCTCAATCTCACATTTTGTTCCATAACAAATTTGGATGATTCCTAATTATAAAATATATGTCATTATTGAACTAAATTATACTGATTAGTTGCTATGGTATTTCCCCATTATGAATGTTTGTGTGTCTATGCTATTGGCTATGGAGGAAGGAGACAGAGTATGTGAGTTTGTATTTTTTTAGTTGTAAAAGAGAAGACTTTTAAAAAATTTTTTATGACTTCATTTAGAAAGAAATAAAAACATGGGGGTTGCTAGGCTGTACAGTTCATTAAACTTACCCAGAAGTTAGGAGGACCCGAGTTCAAATCTGTTCTCAGACTTAACATTTTAAAACAGGAAATGACTGAAAAGGGCATTATAGATGCTTTTCTTTCTTCACTCGAATATAAATTTTATGAGGAATTAACTGTTTTCCCCTATCACTTCACATCTTAAAATCTCAATGCCTAGGAAAATAATTAGAGCATAATCACATAAGCACTGATTTAATGCTTTAAAACAGATATGAAGCACCTAATGTATTTTGAATGTATGTTTTACAACTTATATGAATTGCAAATACAATGGGTGTGTTTAAATGAACTTGAGTATATGGAAATGCATAAATTACTTTTAAGAAAAAATAAGATTAAATTAGAATAGCAATTGAACCATATTTTTTTTTAGTTTTAATTCAGGTAAATTAATTATCAGATATCTAATTTAAACATGTGGTAATAATGAAAGGAATTAAACAAAATATTTGAATCTTCAACATGGGCCTTGAATCCACTCAATTGGGGATGGAACACAGAATGCCAATGCAGACTAACTGCATGACCTTTGGGTCCCCAAACCTTCATGAGACTATCCCCCTGGTATTTTTATAATTTAACTCCCTTTGGATGAATGTGAAATCATCAGTCAGTCTTATACTCAGTTCTTGAACATGTCAAACAATGTTTACGGAATTTTCTATAAATTTCTGAAATGCCACAGAGCAATGACAATTCAAAGAGAATAGAATTTACCCAACTACTCTTCTTCACAGAATCTGACTGCAGCTTGCATCTGTTCACAATAACTTGTACCTTCTATGATGTCTTGTAGAGTGATGACAGAGACAATGGAGCCTCAACAGAAAGGGGAGACAAGAGGAACCAGAACTCCTCAACTCTTAGCAGCAACTCTGGCATGATACCACGGTCTTCTGTATGTAATCAACAGTTCAGTTCATGTGGCTCCTATTTTTGCCTTAGCCTTTCAAGGCCATTTCCCAGCCATTTTTTTCTCTCAACTGATGCAGCTCCATTTTGTCATTTTCTTAATTCCAAGCATCAGAATGTCTTTCTATTTGACAAGTTACCTCTAACCTGAGACATTTCTTTTTCTCAGTTGGGCCTCATCATTAAACAAAATAGTCCCATTTATGCATGTATCTCAAAATAAATAATTTGAGATTGCCAAGGACAATAAAAACTAATATTAACTATTTAAAACTTTTCAGAATGACAGAGGTCACATGTTTTAGTGAATTTCTTGTTAGAAATATGCATGCATTCATTTGTATATAGATGGTGTTTTTAGTTGGCCTACTTGGTTGATCACAGATTTGGCAAGTATTTTACTTCATGTTTAATTGTTATTGAGGATCCATGAATGGATTTCCATCACTACATTTCGGGTTAGGCTATCTTTATCACTGGGCATTCTTAACTTTATTTAATCTCACAAGTTTCTTTTGCTGTAGGGAAATAAAATGCTTACTTTAGATCAGGCACTATGCAAAGCACCAAGAAAAGAATGAAAAGGAAAAAGTGCTCCTTAAACCATAGAGTTTTTATTCTTCTATGTTAATCCTTTAGACTAATGTAGGGGGAGGGAACTTCTGACCACAGGCTGTATAAGGCAGGCAAAACTGATCCTGCAAAGTCCTGGAAATAGAATTCATTCTGGTACCATTTTAGAGATGAATTCATTAAATGCTTGACCAAATAAATCTGAACACAGATGATCAGTAACAGACTAAATAGAAAGTCACCTTAGAGGCAAAATTCCTAAATATCTGGGAAGATAAGGAAAATCTTCCTTAGTAGAATTTATCCTTAAAACTTCCATAGTAGAAGACATCCTTAAAGTGCAGAGAATTTCAGAATGCAAGCATGAAAGAGAGATTCTTCTAGCTAAGGGGTAGGAACTATGCAAAGGAACAGTGTGGGAAGATAGAATATTTTGTACAGAGTCCCCTTAACAGAATTTGAAAAAAATGAAATTTCATTGGTATTTTTAAATAAAATAGCCCCAATGATTCTGAAAGTATTCCCAAATTCTAATAAACTCTTTTCAAATAGGAGAGATCAAAGTGAACTCTCCCATTTCGACAAATTAATGAGTTGAATTAAATTTTGAAAAGTCCACTGTGTCCTTATGCTGTGCTCTTTTTCTGTCTTATAGAAGCTCTGAGTGACAAGAATGCTCTGTGTAGCATGTTCATGCATGGGCATCAATACTCATCATGACAAAGATTTGGGAGCAGTAAAAAACGTCACTGCAAAAAATGTAAGAAGAGTGTGGGTTGTCACTCAAGGACCATCCACCTTAATAATTTAGTCCTAGAGATATTTAATTATGCTTTTCCAAAATGTTATATGAGTGAGGGAGGTTCTGGCCCTGATAGGTGAAATTTTAAGTTTACAGCATTCAAGCACAAGATTGGTCTTGTTCAAGCCCAAATGGGGAGTGTTTGAACCTGTAACCTTTCAACGATTGGGAAGACACTATAGATTACCTCTCAAAGCAGGTGAAATGGAGACATGTTTTGGTTGGTTGTCACAAATGTTTATGAATTTCCAGCTAATACCAATGGTCATCGAATCAGAAAAGAGAAGTTAAGTGAAATTAGCTCTCCAATATATTCCAGAGCCTGTCTCTGGTACATTTGTAGAATGTTGTTTTAATTCCCCCCCCCCATTACAAAAAAAAGATAGAATTCAACATTCATCTTTGTGTAAACTTTTAAGTTCCACATTTCTCTACCAGACCCTCTTCTCAACTTTGACCCAGGACAGTTAGTATTATGATATGGTTTATGCATACAATCAGGCAGTGTGAGAATTCATTGTGACAATATTTCATATTGTGAAAGAGGAAACAGAACTAAAGGGGGAAAATCCCATCAGAAAGAAAAACTATAAAAACATTTTAATGTGAAAATGATGTACTTTGATCTCACATTCAGACTTCAGAGTTCTTTCTCTGAATGTGAACTGTATTTCCCATCATAAGACTTTTAGAATTTTCCTTAATCAATGAATTACTGAGATGTGATTGGTCAGGTAAATATTTCTGTCCACAATGGTTCTCTGGGTTGGAGGCTAGACTCCTCCAACCTTCAACTATTTTGTGTATAGCCAATGAGACTTCCAACATCATCTGCCAGAGTTAAACATGACACAAGTATCCAATTCATTGCTGAGAATAAGGCTATACTTATTGAAGTGGTAATGATACTTTTCTTAGATACAATGAACATTTCTACTTCATACTTAGGACTTATTATGGATGTTTTATTTCTTGGTTTTTGACCTATTAAGTGTCATTTATACTTCAGATAACAAGGAAGTACGTTGTCTACATTTGGTGTCCAGAAATAGAAATGATGGGGAATTCTTATTGCTCTTCTGGCAACTGCCATCTATGTAGCATTGGAGTTATAGAGATTGGAATTACTTGATCATTTTAGTAAGATTCTAGTGGAGGGAGATTGACTGAAAAGAAAGGTTTAAATTAGACAATCTCTAAAGTCCCTCTACAATTACATGGGTCTCCTGGTCATAGTTCCATCTGATCTCAGCTTTATGCCTAATTGTTTTCAGTTTGTTCCATTTTGAAGCATTATTCAAAAACTTCAAATTCACTTTAGAACCTAATTCTTTTATCTGAGATGTTCTTCAGAATCACTGCAATCCCAAATTCTCTTGAACTAGATCTCAGAAACTATTCCAACCAAACGTTACCTACTGGAACAAAAATACTGGTTTCAAAGAGCAGCCTTGCATAAGAACTGGCTGCTCAGTTATTTCTGGTGAGGGGAAGTCCCTCCCCAATTTCATCCCCTTACAAAGGCAACCTGTTCATTTCTAGCTTGAATCTGTTTCTCACTATCATCTACATTTTTCCCTCATCCTGAACTGGACCTAAAAGATGGAAAGCTACTTTGATTTGATATTCCTGTTACAGTGTGCTGTGCCCAAATGTGGTTGATCAGACGAATATGATTTTAGAATGCTCTATCACAGTTTGGATAAAATAAACCATTTGATCATTTGGGATGCATTGTCTGAATTTGCATGTCTCTTTTATCTTTAGACGCAGTTCAGTTCTGCTTTGCTCAAAGAACACAGGGCTCTCTCTCATAAGGGTCTCTCCCATGCCACACAATCAAATCCACAGTTCTTTAGAGAACTTGAGTCATCTTTAATGGTATTTCTGAATACCATGTGAGTACCTGACCAGTGTGAGTTTACCATGAAATCTTTTTTTGTGGAAAGCATACATTTGGCATTTGCACACAATCCAGTCTCTCGGAGTTACATTCTTTGCAAAAGACTTTTTTTAGATTTTTCAAGGCAATGGGGCTAAATGGCTTGCCCAAGGCCACACGGCTAGGTAATTATTAAGTGTCTAAGGTGGGATTTGAACCCTGGTACTCCAGATTCCAAGGCCAGTGTTCTATTCACTGCGCCACATAGCCACCCTGCAATAGATTTTAATTGCTTGCCAGTATAGCTCAAGAAAGGACATCTGTATATCCAGTATGTTAGACTCCCAAGTGATCTTCAGAACCTTTATAGGACTATTCAAATGGATTCAGTATCCTGCCATAGCACGAGTACACTATGCACATTTCATGCAACAAAGAGGTGAGTACAACACTGTCCAGCTTATGTTTGATGGGGGTTTTATTATCTCTTTTGTCCCATATGTTCCCTCAGAACCTACCAAACACAGGGCTAGCTCTGGGTAAGTGTCTCACAACTTCACCATCAATGTGTTCAACCCTCAACACTAAACTACAAATATAAAGTGAAATGAAAAACCTGGCAAGATATTTTCCAGGGATGTACACAATGATGATGATGTTGATACAGTCCTTCATGTGCTTGAAGAGAAGAATCCCTCTTCAAGTCTTCTCTTATGAAGGCTAAATTCTCATTTTTTTCTCCAACAATACTCAAAAACTATTATCTCAAGTCTCGTCCTCCTTTCCTCTAATCCTTATGCTGCTTTGCCATTAAGAGGTGACCCATATAGCCTGGGACTCTCGAGTATAGCTCAGTGCTGCATCATCCATCGCTGTTTATATCACCGAAACATGGCCCTAGGAAGGCAGAAATGTGACAGTGAATTTCATGATTTCATGCTTCTGTGATCACAGGTCATTTCCACCTAGCTACTTGGTGGCTGATACAAGGTCTGTTTTTACCAATTGGATTCTAATACAGGCTTCAGGACATTCACCTCTCATCCCTCTTGCTCATTAGTCGACTAACCCACCTTCTTTTGAAAGCATACCAGTGTTAGATCGATCACAAGAGCATCACATGATCCAAATTTTCTTCAAACACATCAAGTCATGAATCATTAGTCAAGAATGTTTCATTTAAAATACCCTCACTGAAGTTAACATTTATGGATTCTTCATAGACTGTGTGATTCTTAGTAACATCTCTGAAACGACCTACTAACCATTCATGAATCAGTTTGAGATGATTACCCAAGGGGTTTGTGCTAAACAGTCTTTAATGACCCTTTCACTGAAGAATTGTAAAATATTATGATTTATGATTAAGCTATACTTAGCATTCTCAAAATGTTTTTGGTTGTTGTTGAAAGGGATTCATAGAATGAAAAAAAATGTTGTGAACTACTCAACTCCTCTATAATAGTTACTGTAGAGGGCCACACAGCAACAAGTGCAATTTATAATTGTTTTCTTTATTGGGACATTATTTTGGGGGGACACTTTTCTCTCATCTTCACCCCACCTCTGTCTCCTTTCTATGAAAATCTCTTTTAATTTTATTTAATATTCTCATTTTGTACAAATAATGTTTTTATACATTAATAAAATGTTGTTTCAGAGTAAATGAAATACCCCCTCCCCCCATAAAAATACTCACTTGAGTGATAAAGGGGAGAGAAAAAAAGTTAAAATTTAAAAAAAATAATAGTAATAATTGTAGGTATGGCCAGGTTGCACAATGGACAAAGCACCAGCCCTGGAGTCATGAGCACCCAAGTCCACATTTTCCCTGTACACCCAACAATCACCCAGCTGCGTGACATGCAAGCCACCCGAACCCCACTGCCCTGCAAAAACCAAAAAAAAATACCCAAAATAAAATAAAATAGTAGGGGTGGCTGGGTGGCAGACAGAGCATTGGCCCTTGAGCCAGGAGCACCTGGGTCCGAATCTAGCCTCAGACACCCAACAATCACCCTGCTATGTGGCCCCAGGCAGGCCACCCAGCCCCATTTTACCTGCACCCCCCCAAAAAATAATAAAAAAATGTACTTCAGTCTTTGTTCCAACACCAACAGCTCTGTTGCAAGTGGATCACATTCTTTATGATAAGTCCATCACGAAAGTTACTTCCATATTTTTCCACCGTTGCCATTGCTGATCACAACTCCCTCCTTTCACATTTCTCCACTACCATGAACTATATTTTCTCTCTCCTTTCACTCTGACTCTGCTGTAGGGTAGCTGAGTGGAGCAGCAGACATGTCCCTGGCTCTGGGGCCAAGAGGCCCTGAGGCCCCCTACCACCCCTTAAGCCCAGCATCCACCTGGCCCTATGGTCTCAGACAGGTCTTCCAATCCCAGCCCCTTGCAAGAAATAAAAAAGAAAATGTGTTATATCTGACCACTCTCCCCCACCATGGTCCATCCTCTCCTCCATCACTCACATCCCCCCCTTCCCCTTGTGCCCCTTCTTACTCCAGATGCCTATACCCCATTGAGTATATATGCTGTTTCCTCTCCTAACCACCTCTGATGAGACTGAGGATTCCCTCATTCCCCCTTGCCTTCCCCCCCTCCATATCATTGCAATAGCTCATTGTAATAAAGAAAAATTTTATTATATGAAATATCTTGGCCTATTCCCCCTTCTCCTTTTTCTTCATCCCTTGGCTCATTATCTAGAAAGAAAGGGACATAAGTAGGGGCCAGACACTTAACAGAATCAAAGGATAGTGATAGGTATCAAAAGGGGCAGATCCCCTGAATAAACGATCCGTGCACATAGCTGCAAGATGGCGGAGATGAACAGGTTCATTGTCTCTTTCTTCTCCCCTGCAGACATCTGATGTCCTTCTGCATCTTTTATGTCAGTAACAAAAAGTCCTTTCCAACTCAGGTGACTTAATGAGACATTCTCTTCTGGTAAAGCAATTTATCAACATAACATTTTACTCAGACCAAGACGCATGTTTCCATCACAAGACAGTCAAATTTTGGAGCTTATTACAATTTACATTTTGCCTTACTCACAGTCATGTTGATATACATACTTTAACACAAGAAATTTCCATAATTGTTTCACTACATGAATGACCTCACTAAAAATTTCCTCATGAACTTGAGCTTGTAACATACAGATTTGAAAATCATCTTAGTACAAACGATATCTATCAAGTGACTTACAAATAAAAACAATCTTAAACTTGTTCTCTCATTACATTAATAACTCAAAAACTCATAGCCAAAATTAATTTTCTTCTTTTTCCTCTCCCAAAAATATTACAAAATATCCCACAGGCTTTCTTTTTCTTGATATGCTTAGCCCTAAAAACTGAAATTATCCTAAAATTTTCCCCTTCTTACCTAAATGTCCTAATGAAGATATCTTAATTCTTTTAAAAACAGAGTTGGCAGCAGTGCCAGAGCCACACACTTAACTTATTTGGCTATTAAAGCCACTTTACTTGAAACTTCTAAATCTGTTTTGCTTAAAGTGACTTACTATCATGATCTAGGACATCAAAGGAAAATTTCTTTATAGACAAAATTTTGGAATGTCCCTTGCCTAAGCTGAAGTCATGTGGGTAGTCAAATGTCTTAAGCCACCTTTATCCTACCAGGTGAGACATAATACAAAGGTTATATTTGGGAAATCAAGTTAGAATGTGTCCAACCTCAGAACACACTAAAACACCTCCCATTCAGTCACAGTATTCAGCCCTTTGTGCTTTCTGCCTCAAGAAAGATATTGACAACCAGCAATTTATTTTTTTCACCAAACTTGGTATCAGAAGAAGATAAAATCCATTAAAAGTCCCAAGATAGTACCCATATGCAGGGGGCAGAGGCAAGATGGCGACAAGGGAGGATCATCTCTTAGGTGCTCTCTCTTAATACTTGTAAGTTAAGAACTCTAACTAAATTTTCAAGAGACAGAACCCACAGAGAGACCCAGTGAAGCAGTTCTCCAACTCAAGGTAACCTAGAAAAGATTGGAAAGACTCTGTTCCCCGGGGTTGGAGGGACGCCCACCAGAAGGGGTGACCCACTAGAGGGGTGGCCCACCAGAGCGAAGGAACTTCAGCCTCCCTTCAGGAGGGCACTGGGAGCCACAACTCACAGCAGTGGGGGAGTTCCCTGAACTACACCCTGGGGAGCACCAGGCGCAACTTGGGCGAATGGGGGGGGGGGGACCTCTGCCAGAGCACGTGAAGCCCAGCCCTCAGGGCACACAGCGAGCAGTGTGGCCAGGGCAGCACAGATCCAGGAACCAGAAGCAGGCAGAGCTGGTAAGCAGGAGCCCCCAGGGCATGAGCAATGCTGAGGCTAGGGAGGGAGTGGAGAGAGACTGCAGAGGTCTGTCCTTTGTCCCTGGAACAGGACTCTGGGGTTCTGACCACATTCAGGTCCTGATTGCAGTCTAGGCCCCCCCATAGAACAGCAGGCCCCCCGCCTCAGCCCTGTAGCAGAGGGGGGCACTTATAGTCATTCACAGATCAGGAGGGAGGACAGAGCTTCACACACTGAGATCCTTGTGGGGGTGTCCCAAAAGCTCAAGAAGCACCCCAGGCTCAGGCTGGGAAAATGAGTAAGCAGAGAAAAAAGAGTAACACCATTGAGAAATATTTTGCCTATGATCCCAAGAAGGATCAAAACACTCATTCTGAAGATGAGGAAGTCCAAGCTCCTGCATCTAAAGACTCCAAGAAAAACAGAAATTGGACTGAGGCTATGACAGAGCTAAAAAAAGACTGAAAATCAAGTGAGGGAGATAGAAGAAAAATTGGGGGAAAAAATGAGAGAGATTCAGGGAAAACATGAAAATGAAGTCAGCAGCTTAGTCAAGGAGATCCAAAAAAAAAATGCTGCAGAAAATAGCATGTTAAAAACCAGCTTAGGTAAAATGGATAAAACAGTTCAAAAAGTTATTGAGGAGAAGAATGCTTTAAAAAGCAGAATTGGCCAGATGGAAAAAAGAGATAAGAAAGCTCTCTGAGGAAAACAAATCCTTCAGACAAAGAATAGAACTCAGGGAGATTGCTGATTTTATGAGAAATCAGGATGCAATACTTCAAAACCAAAAGAATGAAAAATTAGGAAAAAATGTGAAACATCTCATTCAAAGAACAACTAATATGGAAAACAGATTTAGGAAAGACAAAATTACTGGAATACCTGAAAGTCATGATCAGGAAAAGAGCCTTGACATCATTTTCAAAGAATTACTACAGGAAAATTGCCCTGATATCCTAGAAGCAGAGGGCAAAATAAAAATGGAGAGAATCCACTGATCTCCCCAAAAAAGAGACCCCAAAAAAACAACCCAATATTATAGCCAAGTTCCAGAACTCCCAAGTCAAAGAGAAAATATTGCAAGCAGCCAGAAGGATACAATTGAAATATTGTGGATCTGCAGTCAGGACTTAGCAGTAACTGCATTAAAAGCTTGTAGGGCTTGGAATATAATATACTGGAAGCCAAAAGAATTTAGAGTACAACCTAGAATCAACTACCCAGCAAAACTGAATGTCCACTTCCAGTGCAAAAGATGGACTTTCAATGAACCAGGGGAATTTCAAATGTTCTTGTTGGAATGGCTAGAGCTGAACAGAAGGTTTGATCTTCAAATACAGCACTCAGGTGAAGCATAGAGATTGGAGGAGAAGGGTAAAATATGAGGGACTTCATGATGATGAACTGCATGTATTCCTGTATAGAAAAATGACACTGATAATACTTATATGAACCTTCTCAGTTAATAGAGCAGGTAGAAGGAGCTTTTATAGATGAAGCACAGGAGAAAGCTGAATTTGAAGATAAAAATATGGTGTAAAAAATGGAGTCAATAGAAAAAAGGGAAATGTAATCGGAGAAAGAAAAAGGAGAGGGGAAATAGGCCAAGATATTTCATATAATACATTTTTGCTTTATTACAATGAGCTATTGCAATGATATGGAAGGGGGGAAGGCAAGGGGGAATGAGGGAATCTTTGCTCTCATCAGAGGTGGCTAGGAGAGGAAACAGCATATATGCTCAATGGGGTATAGACATCTGGAGTAAGAAGGAGGGGGGGACAGGGAGAAGGGGTGGGAATGTGAATGATGGAGGAGAAGATGGACCATGGGGGGTTGGGAAGTGGTCAGATATAACATATTTTCTTATTTTACTTCTTGCAAGGGGCTGGGATTGGATGGCCTGTCCAGGACCATAGGGCCGAGTAGATGCTGGGACTAAGGGGTAGGATGGGGGCTCGGGGCCTCTTGGCCCCAGGGCCGGGGATCTGTCTGCTGCAGCACTCAGCTAATCTACAGCAGAGTCAGAGTGAAAGGAGAGAGAAAATATAGTACATGATAGTGGAGAAGTACAAAAGGAGGGAGTTGCGATCAGCAATGGCAACAGTGGAAAAATATGGAAGTAACTTTTGTGATGGACTTATCATAAAGAATGTGATCCACCCACAACAGAGTTGGTGGGGTTGGAACACAGACTGAAGTACATTTTATTATTATTATTATTATTATTATTATTATTATTATTATTATTATTTATTATATTGGGGGGTTCAGGGAAAATGTGGCTGGGTGGCCTGCCTGGGGCCACACAGCTGGGCAATTGTTGGGTGTCTGAGGTCAGATTTGGACCCAGGTGCTCCTGGCTCAAGGGCCAGTGCTCTGTCCACCACCCGGCTGCCCCTACTATTATTATTATTACTATTTTATTTTATTTTGTGTCTTTTTTTTGGTTTTTGCAGGGCAATGGGGTTGGGGTGGCTTGCATGAGGTCACACACTTGGGTGATTGTTGGGTATATGGAGCCAGATTTGGGCTCAGGTGCTCCTAGCTCCAGGACTGGTGCTCCATCCACTGTGCCACCTGACCATACCTAAAATTATTAGTATTATTTTTTGTTTTAATTTTAATTTTTTTCTCTCCCCTTTATCACACATGATATATTTTTTGTGAGGAAGGGGTATTATGTATACTCCTAAACAAGAATATTTTATTAATGTATAAAAAATTTGTACAAAATAAGAATAAATAAATACATTAAAAGATAAAAAATAAATTTATAAAGCAAAAATTCAGAGGAGATTTGTGTGTGTGTAAAAGATACTTATAAGGTTAACTTTAAGAGAACTTGTTTTATGTTGATTTAAGAGAATGAAATGTCAGCATGAAAATCTTATCTTTCATGTAGGTTAAGAATTTAATGTTCAAATTTTAAAGAAGTAAAATTGCACATTTCTTCCCCCATGTTAAATGCAGATTTAGAAGGATAGCGTATAATATATTGCGAGGTATATCTTAACTGCAAGATAACCTTTCCAGTAATACTGAATAAATATATGAGGGGCTTTGGAAAATGATAAGAAATTAAATAGTATGTAATCCTAATTAGATGACTTATCAATAAGTAAGAAGTTAAAGAGTTTTATTAAGCATGTGATCTACTTTTGGAAATATAAACTATTTTACTGTAATTATGTCAAAGCTAGAATTAATGATTGATAGTTTTAATGAGAGAAATTATCAAAGGTCATGACCATTTGGGTTCCCTGAAATTTTTAAATTATGTGTTGGACCTTGCTCTAGATCTGTAGGTCCAGGTATAAATGTAATAATGGAAAGATTATTTTGTGAAATCTAGTTCTTAATGTGTTACACTTATTACTGTTTTGTTAAATTTAGAGACCCTTAATATATTCTAAAGGATTGAATGAATTCTGAAAAGTAATAATTTGTATTTCAAACATGGTTATTAAACAGATTTATTATAGGGAACTGTTTGCATAATAATTGCCAAGTATATATATACATATATATATATATTATATATACTGGAATTTTTGTGGTTACACATGTGTGTGTATGTGTATCAAAGTTGTGGGGTTTTGCTTTGAAGTAAAATCACCTGAGCAACATGGGAAAGACAATAATAATAATTTGTGATTTTTTTCTGTGCCAATCTCTGCCTAATTGTCATGTGAGAATTCTTAGAATAATCTCCTAGCCAAAGGAGGTGCTTATTGTAATATAGTGGATTAGCCAAGAGTCCTCTAACATACCATCTTTGTCCAGAAATAAAATAGATATGATTTCAGACAAATGGATGTGGGTCTGCAGATAAACAGTTAAGGAAGAATGACCTGGATGAATTATGAAACATATTTGTGAAGAAGTTTTTTGTATAACAATGAATGCTCCAGATGCTGCAGGAACTTGACTGCTTTCTGAATGTTTAGAGAGTAAGCCTATTTAATGCATTCTGATGACAGGGACACTCAAAGTAGATAAATGTGATATATGTGTAAGAAAGGGAGCTGACTGTGACTCCCCCCACCCAGTCCAGATTGTGAAGTAGATTCACTTGGAGATCTAATTAGGTAAAACAACTATTTTAGATCACTGGACTTTTAATCAATTTTCTTTTCTATGTCAGATACCAGTATGGTCAGCAAAAGGAAATGCTACTGGGTAAATGTAATGTTCTTGCAGCCAAGGAAGCCAAGAAGTTAGGTGACAGGGATGTGCTGCCAAAGGGGCAGTTTCTCAGTATGGCCTGAGATTGGACCCTTTTGACTTGATTTCCCCAAAAATGACATTTGGATAATGTCTCACATGGAAGAATAAATATGCCCTAAGACATTTGACTATACATAATGACTTCCATCTTCCACACCAGAACTTCTACCTGTGCTCAAGATTTCTGTCTCTTGCTGCACCTTCCTGTTCTCACACTGCAGGCAGCTGGGGGCTACCAGTGTGATTTCCACCTCTTCTAGTACAAGGTGATTTCCATCTCCTCCTGTGCCAATCGGTCCAATCTCCCAGCTCTTTCAGTGAAGAAAGTCTCCAGAACAAGGAGTGACTTTCCTTCTGACCACAGTCCTTCCATCTCCTGTTATGCCTGTCCAGAATTCGTAAGAGGAATGAAAAAAGTGAAGTCACTGAGGATGAAGACATCAATGCCCTGCTACAACATCTCTTCCTAATCTCCAAACTTTGAAAGTGGACAAAAGCATAGCCTTACATCTGCCCACAGATCTCCCCTCCTCTCTACCTTTTCATCCTGCCTATGTCAGTTTCTGTGGATGAACATATCCACATTGGATTGTCCCCTACACAAGTCATTGCTCTGACTCTCTAAAAAAATTATCCAATCCCTGTCTCCCATTCTCCACCAGTCAATCCCTAACTCTCATTGCCAACTGCCCCAGTCCAAATTTTTTACCACTTAACACTTTCTAGCTGTTTAACCTTGAGTAAGTCATTTAAGCCTGATTACCTCTCATCCAGGGCTGGCTCCAGTTGTCTTGATCCATACCGAACCCCTAGACCCAGGGGAGAAAGTGCAGCTGACTTAACGTAGCACCTCTTCACTCAGATCTAATTCACATGCTTGTCATGGCATCACCTCCTTGGTGTCAGTGTCTTTTTCAAGAATAAAGGATATCGTCATCATTTCCATGTAAGTCCTATCATGAAAGAAGAATCAGAACAAGAGACATCTAGGTGGCACAGTGGATAGAGCACCAGCTCTGGAGTCAGGAGGACCCAAGTTCAAATCTGGTCTCACTTAATTACCTAGCTGTGTGACCTTGGGCAAGTCACTTAACTCCATTTCCTTTAAAAAAAAAAAAGAATCAGAACCAAAGAGAAAAAAAAAATATGAGAAAGGAAAAAATACAGAAAACAAATTTCAAAGTGACAATTTTTGTTCTGCCTTAAGATTCCATAGCTTTTCCTTTTGATGTAGAAGGCATTCTCTTTCACAAATCTTTTAAAATTGTCTTTGCTAATTGAACTGCTAAGAGGAACTAAGTCTAGCATAGTTGATCATCATACAGTATTGTTAATGTTCCATTACTCACCATCAATTCATGTATTTCTAGCTTTTTTGTGAACTCATCTGCTCATTACTTATCATAAAACAATAGTATTATATCACAATCACAAATAGCAATTCCTTAACTGAAGGGCATTAATTCTTTGTCATTACTAAGAGGCAGCTAGGTGGGACAGTGGATACAGCACCAGCCCTTGAGTCAAAAGGACCTGAGTTCAAATCCAACCTTAGACACTAAATAATTGCCTAGCTGTGTGACATTGGACAAGTCACTTAACCCCATTGCCTTAAATTAAAAAAAAAATTCTTTGCCACTACAAGAAAACTACCATAAATATTTTTGTTTATATGCTTCTTTTTCCTTTTTTAAGATCTGTTAGGATACAAGTCTAGCAGTGACATTGCTGAATCAAAGGATATTCCCAGTTTTACAGCTTTTGGGGAACAGTTTGAAATTGTTCTTCAAATTAGTTGATCATTTCACAACTTCAGAGACACTGCATTTATATTCCTGTTTTCACATATCCATCCAACACTGGCCATTTTCCTTTTTTGTCATATTAGCCAATTTGATAGATGTATTGTGGTACCTCAGAGTTGTTTTAATTTGCATTTCTCAAATCAATAATGTATTAGAGCATTTTATATGACTATAGATAACTTTAATTTTTTCATCTGAAAATGCAAGTTTATATCCTTCGACTATATATCAATCGAGAAATGACTATATTCTTATAAATTTGACTCATTTCTCTACATATTGTAGTGCTGATTGATCCACATTGATAACACTAGGACTAAAGAGATGGGCTGAACACTTCCATAGTGTTCTTAATAGGCCAATGCAGAAGCCATTGACCATTTGCCTCAAGTTGAAGTCATTCAGTCCCCAGATGAAGTTCCAACTGAAGAAAAGGTTTTGAATGTCATTAGGCTACTTTCAAGTGACAACGCACTAGGTGCTGATTCTATTCCACCTGAGATCTACAAGGTAGAGAGTCCATTGCTCATCTAAAAACTGACTGAAATTTTCCATGAAGAGGCTATCCCCCAAGAATTCAAGGATGCCTCTATCATGCATCTCTATAAAGGAAATAAATTGTCAAACTATTTGGGTCAATGTTTAGGTCACAGGGATATTTCTCTTTTAGTTGTTGCTGGTAAGATTCTTGGCAGAGTCCTTCTCAATAGGCTAATCCTTCACCTGGAAGATGGTCACCTCCCTGAGAGCCAGTGTGGCTTCCAAAAGGGTCAACAAACAGTTGATGATCATATTTGATGCCCACAACTCCAGGAAAAATGGCAGGAACAAAACAGGTCTGTATGAAACCTTTGCAGATCTGACCAAGGCCTTTGATACTATTAGTCATGAGGGTTTATAAAAAATTATGTCAAAATTTTGCTGCCCAGAGAAGTTCATTTGTTTTTACATCAATCTCATAATGGTGTGCTTGCCCAGGTACTGGATAGTGGACAATATTCTTGAGATCTCTTGGTCAACAATGGAATAAAACAAGGATGTGTCCTTGCCATGTTTTTTTTTAGCATTGCTTTAAGCCATGGTTTTAAATGCCTTCAGTGAGGATTAACATGACCTCAAGATCAGCTATGGCACTGATGTCAAATTCTTCAACTTGAAAGACTGCAAGCAAAGACCAAATTGGAGGGAGTATTGGTGCATGATCTTCTGCTTACAGATGATTGTGCCCTCGATGCAGCCTCTGAAGCTGAAATGCAACAAAATATGGATTCTCTGCTGTTTGTGCTAATTTTGGTCTAATAATTAACCCCAAGAAAATACAGGTACTGCATCAGCCAGCACCATACCATCCATATGTGGAACCATTGGTTATAGCAAATAGAGAAGTTTTAAGTATTGTGGACAAGTTCACTTACCTTGGCAGTGTTCTTTCCAGGGAGGTATACATTGACAATGAGATTGACACAAGCATTGCCAGATCTAGCTCAGTATTTGGGAGGCTCCAAAAGAAAGTGTGGGAGAGAAGAGATATTAGATGAATTACCAAATTGAAGATCTACAGAACTGTTGTACTGATCTCAATGCTCTATGCCTGTGAAACCTGGACAGTCTACCAGCAATATGTCAGGAATTAAATCATTTCCATTTAAATTGTCTTAGGAAGATTGTGAAGATTACCTGGCAGGAGAAGATACCAGATACTGAGGTCCTTTCTTAAGCTAAACTGTCAGACATTTCAACATTACTACAGAGATTTCAGGCACAGAATGTGCTCATCATATGGTCAGAATGCCAGAAGTATGCTTGCCAAGTATGCTTTATGGAGAACTCACACAGGGCAAGCTTTCACAAAGGGATAAGAAGTGATACCAGAATACCCTGAAAGTTTCTCTTAAGAAAATTGCATAGGAAACACTGGCACAGGACAGCCCACCATGGCATGCCCTCATCAGAGGGCCTTTTAAATTAAAGTTGCAAGCATTTTCAAGTATATAATGAATCAATTGTATAATGGTCTTAATGCTAGACTTTGCCTCTATAGTCCATTCCCTCTTTGATAACAAATTCTTGTCTTCTCTCAGCATTTCATACAGTAGTTTCATAAGATTATTAGAAATACTGACCCGAGGTCACATCCACTGTATTTTACCTATCAAATTCTGAACATCATTTAATGTCCATACTTTGTCTATATTCAACACAGGAGGTTTGATCTTTATGGTAGTGGAATTTATCTGGAAATCGAAATATTGAAAAAAAGGGTGTTTTTGTATTTTGTCTAGAGCTATCACTAAACTATATCCCTCAAGATCAGCTATGGTATCTCTCAACATTTCTTCCAATACTTCACTATTTTCATGAGATGCCAAGATGTCATCCATATAATAATGCAAAAAATATGCATCTTTATATTTATTTCTAACCCTCTTTAATGCTTCATGTGAAAAATATTGACATATAGTTGGAATGTTTTCATTCCTTGTGGCAACACCTTCCAATGATACCTATAATGAGGAGCTCCAAGATTTGTGTTGGGAATGGAAAAAGCAAATTTCTCAGTCTTGTGGGTGAATGGGAATAGAAAAGAAACAATCTTTAATGTCAGTCACCCACAATGGTTGCTCTTTTGGGAATCATGCTAGGAGAAGGTAATCCCGGTTATAAAACACCCATGTCTTCATGGTTTCATTGATCTTTCGTAAATTTGTTAACATCCTCCATTTTCCTGATTATTTTTATATCAAACACAGGGGGGTTCCAAGGGCTGTGACTTTTTTTCAACATACCCTTTTTCAAATTGTTCCTTAACTATATTTTTTAAAGCTAAAATCTTTTCTTCTGTAAGGGGCCATTGTCCCATCTTTATAGGTTACATATTCTTCCATTCCAATTTAACAGTTGGTACATTAGTCTTTCCTGACTCAACAGCAACCCCCAATCAAAGAATTCGTGCAAATTTTTGCCTGTAATTGACACAATATATCTCTTCCCCATAATATTATAGGGAGTCCTTCAACTATGAAAGGAGTGACAGTCCCTGCTTTATTGTCTTTTCTCCATTTCAAGAGTTGACAAGAAATGTGTTTCCTGTCAACCTCCAATGCCTACTAGATTAGTATAGGCAGCTTGTTTAGACCAAGCTTTGACCAGTTCTGTATGAAGAACACAGTCGGATCTGCCCCAGTGTCAATCAAGCCTAGGAAAGCAATTCCTTCTACTTGGATAATACAAAGAGATTTTTCTGAAGAAATCATAGTCTTAAACATAATTTCATTGTGGTTTCTCAGTTTTGGTCCCTTTTTCAACTCACTTTTTTTCCAACTTATACCAGATCTTGAGAAAACACATAACTGAGCTATGCATTGGTTCTCATTTATGTGGTTATCATCATCATTAATATTCACTATTGCAACAGAGAAAATTTCCCTACTCGTGTGCTTTACTAAAGATATAATGTGAGTATACTCTGGATTTGGTAGAGCCAAAATGATTGCAAACTCCTTATCCATTAATCGTAAAAGGGTGAACATGTGCTTCAGTAGAAGCATGGGGAGGCACCCTAAATTTCCAAGCAATTTTGACCATCAATAGTTTGATATGGGTCAGCTTGCTGCCAAAGCTGAATACTGGTTTTTCCATTCCATCTCCTGCTGGTCCTGAACTGTCATACTCCATGATTGTTTTTGAGGGGCCCATGGGAGAAGGCCCCTTTCTCCATTTAAATTTCCTTGTCTGCATTCTGATGCCCTCCTGCATTTTTATACTTTGGACATGGAGTTTTAGGATAATGTGCCCTGACCTTTCTGGGTTTAGCTCCTTGAGCACTCCAACAATCTTTCTTTAAATGTCCAGGTTTCCACAAACAAAGCAAGTCCATTTCTCTTTGTTTCCCATGTGCATATTAGCAAATGCCTCTGCCATTAGTTCTGTATGATACACCTGTGACCCTACTCTGTCACATCTTTAAATCATTTCTTCAATGGTGGCATCCTTTCTTAAACCAATCATTGCTTTCTGACAATCAGCATTTGCATTAGCCCATGTTAATTGTTTTATTAATACATCTATTCCTGCTACTTCCTGCTACCTAAAGTTCTTCCTAATGCCTCCAGTAACTGGGCAAAGAAATCTACAAAAGTCTCATCATTTCTTTGTCTGATAAGTGCACATGGTTCTTTCTTTTCATTTTGTGTTGGAATATGTCCCCAAGCATTCTTTACACAGGAAGCAATTCTTTCATATGTCTCTAATCCATGATATATTTGGTCTGCATTTTTGAAAACTTGACTTGTGTCACTTAATTGTTCATAATATGTGGTGGTATTGGGACCTTCTGCATGCCTCAAAGCCATCTGTCTACATTGTTCTACAAACTCCATCATCCAAAAATCAAGATTGTCTGGGTGATAAACATGCTCTATCTGCTTCTAATCATTAGATGTTAATATGAAGTATGAAGAGTACCCAATTGTAGCCAGACAAAAGGTGATTTTGGCCCATATTCCCCCACTACCTTCTTTAAATCTATGACTGCTTTTATATCTACTGGTTTATGTCTTTACCTAAGGTTTCCTGGATTAAAAGGATCTGGCTCCTCAATAATAGGATATGACTGAAACTCAACTCCTAAATACACCAAACTTTCTCCCTGATCTCTTGCCCTTTCAATGGCCTTTTGTAATGCTGAAGTTTCTTCACTAGGTGCTCTAGGGCTGATTCTAGGCTTTTGATAATATTTATTTCTTCTGCCTCAGGCCATGGATGTGAATACACTTTCCTTTTACCTTCACTTTCCTCCACACTTCCTTGTTTCAACTTCCTTAATATCTGCCCCTATGGTAATTTATTACCTCTCTGAAGTCTTTTGCTCTGGGATGTTGCCTGGAAGCTTTTTTCTTACTTGTAACTGCTGGTCCTTATCCTGGACTCTGATCAGATAGCTCCAGTTTTTCCCTTGTCTTTGTGTCTCTGTTTGGGCGCCAACTAATCCTTTACTCAGAGGAGTTGAAGAGGCAAAAAAGATGAAAAGTTCTCTGTTTATTCAACCCCCATCAACTGTTTAAATACCTTTTTTCACTCCCAATCCCAAGGCATTCTCTAATTACGAGTCAAACAATGCCCCAGTGCTTGTGGACAGCAGGTGTTAAAGGTTTACAATCCTCAACAGTCTCTTACACTTGTCCAAAACTGAATTCACCTCTCCCCAAATCCTCCCTGCTTCAATCTTCCATATTACCAACAGGGGCACCATCATCTTCTCATTCATTCATGCCAATATCCTAAATGTCATCCTTAAACCCTCACTATCTCTAACCCCCAATAGCCTATCTGTTGCCAAAGAATGTTGGTTTTTCCTTTGTATCATCTCTCAGGTTTCCCTTCTCTGATACTGTCACTCCCCTGATGCAGTCTGGACTATTGCAATAGCCTGCTTATGATTCCACCTGCCTCAAGTCTCCTCTCCAGTTCATCTTCCATTTAGCTGTTAAGGTAATTTCTTAAAGAGTGCTCCAATCACTTTTTTACACAATTACAGTGGTACTCCATGGTCTCTAGGATGAAATATAATCATCTGTTGATCTTCAAAACATTTTACAACCTTTGATCTCCTCCCCCACTTTCCAGATATTCTTACATCTTATTTCTCTGTACACATTCTTCAGTCCCATGATGCTGGCCTCCTTGCTATTCTACAAACAAGAAACTCTGTCTCTTGGCCCTAGGAATTATCTCTGATTGACCATTAAGCCTAGTCTTCCTCAATTTTCTATCCTTCCTGGCTTTCTTCAACCCCTTGTTCTACAGAAGGGTGTCTAAAATGTACCCTCATGCATGCCTATGTACCCTCATGAAGCCTACAGGTTGATTTTATGTGGCCTGCCTGTGAGTTTACTAAATGTTTTAGTAAACAAAGCCAAGTCACTGCAGAGCTCTCATTAAAAATGACAAATCAAAATATATTGTCTATTATTCCAAAAAAAACTTTTAAAAGTAAGGTTGGACAGCTCTTTTCTATAGGAATCCTTTTCTAACACCTTTTATTTCTAAGACCATCTCTCTCAATTATTTCCTAATTATCTTATAGCTTATTGGAAAATGTTTACTTGTGGTCACTCAAGGCAAAGATTGTCTTTTATAGTTGTTTTTGTCTCCAGTACTTATCATAGTGACTGATGCATCTTAAACAATGTTTATTGACTGGTTAATAAACACAGAGTCCAAAATACAAGTCCTCTAAAACTGCATAGGACTAGATAGTGGTATGTTACTGGGGTGAAATGAAAAGGAGGTAGGAAATTACTCTTATAACTATTGAGTAGGGAGAACTCTACTTTTTTCTCAAATGTCTCTTCTGAAGTGTACTGGAGCATGGGAGAATTTTTGTTTCTTTACCCCACCTCCATCATTCAGATGTTGTCTGTCCTTTGTTTTCAAAGAGGACCAATAACATCATAGGTGATGTCTTGACTTGCTATGAATTACATTTGAGGCAGCTTTGCACAATGTTGTCAGCCTCACTTTTCTGAGATCTTTATAGTTTTGGATGCATTGTGACTTGGATCTAGATACATGATTTGGAAGGAAACAGAGTTTTTCTCCTGACTACCCCATAAGAAAAGATCTCTAGAAAGCCCAGACAGATTATGAGCCAAGGACAACATAGTGACTCTGGTACAAAGGTGAGTCTGAATCTTTTCAACTCAATTGCCCTAGTTTTGAACTGGTATTTTGTTTGAAGGTGAAATTTCTCTAGGAGCTTACCTCTGCTTTTAAGAATTCTTATCTGTTGGTGATAATTGTTTTCACCAAATTTTTAATTGTCTTGGCCCTAGATCTAGATATGGCATTACTTTTTTAAAAGTGGATTGTGGTTTAGATCTTTTTGGGGCACCTTGGTGAGTGTAAGAGATTTCTGTCTAGCATTCTGTCATATGCCCATTGCTTCATTACATTTCTTTTTTTGGTTTGGTGTTTTATTGTGACTTTTTGTGTTTGTTTTGTGTATAGCTATTGTTGTTCAATTTGCTTTTGTATCTGTTCATGGGATAATCTAAATCTCAGATTAGAAATCAAGTAGAAGGATATCTGCTTTCAATATGACAAAACATTCTGACTCTTAATGACCATGCATTTTGTCAGCATTGGTATAAACTAGTAAGTGAAGACACTCAATTATGTTGGTGGCAATGGGGATCTTTCAAAAGAGATAAATTGAACTATCTGAAAACAAAAATAATTTTAAAAAGTAATAAGCCATCTAATCAGGAATGGGTATGTTTCCATCACTGGTTTAGTGAGATGATACAAAGAGAACATAAAGCTTAAATTTCTTCACATAAAGTTTCTTCTCCAATAGACCCTCCTCCTGAGAAATAAGTTGTTTCTCCACATCTTCTCTCATCTGCTTCTGGTCTCAAGTTTCAGCTCCTTGCCCTACAGAGCCATTAGAGGCTTCAAAATTCAATTTTCTCCTGACTCTAAAAGCTCCAGTTTGTTGTCCTGCATCAGCTTCTGCCCCATGCCCTCCCACCCCACCCCCATTTATAGCCTTCTTTACCTTAATCTCCTCCTGAAGATACTGGTTTTACTTTGGATTCTATTAGTTGTTTTCCTTTGATTTTCAAATGTTCTAATTTGGTCTTCTATTGAGGGGTTTTGTTCATTGTTTCTCTAGTTTTTTTTAAATTGTATGCCCAATTCATTGATCATTTTTTTCTCTATATAAGCATTTAAGAGATAAAATATTTCCCCTAATAACTGCTTTGACTGTATCCCACAGGTTTGGGCATGTTGTCTCCTTATTGTCATTGTCTTGGATGAAATTATTTCTATGATTTGTTGTCTGAACCACTCGTTCCTTAAAATTAGGCCTATCACTCCATTGCACATGATTTTTTATTATACATGATCTGAAAAATTTACATTTAATATTTCTGTATTTCTGCATTTGATTGAGATTTTTATGCCATAACAAATAGTCAGTTTTTTGTGAGTTTCCATGAACTGAAGAAAAAAGGTATATTTCTTTCTATTCTCATGAAATTTTCTTCCAAGTTCCATCATATCTAGCTTCTTCTATCACTTCCTTCTTTCCTTCTTATTTATTTTTTGGTGAAATCTAATTCTGAGAGAAGGAGTTTGAATTTCCATACTAGTATTATTTTTCTATCTTTGTCTACACATAACTAATTTAGTTTCTCCTCTTAGAATTTGGATACTATACCACTTGGTACATACATGTTTAATATTGAGATTACTTCATTGTCAATGGTATCTTTTAAGAAGATGTAGTTTCTTTCCTTATCCCTTTTTAAGATGATCTATTTTTGCAATTGCTTTGTCTTAGATAAGAAATACTGCTTTTTTCAATTCAGCTGAAGCATAATATATTCTGCTGCAAACTTTTACCTTTACTCTGTGTATATCTCTCTTCTTTAAATGTGTTTCCTGCAATTAGCAAATTATAGGATTCTGATCTCTCTCTGCAAAGTCTGTGCTGGGGATGTCAGTTACCTCCTCTCTGAGGCCTTGGGGTTGGAGATGGGAAACCCTGGGGTTATCGCCAGGCTGTTCACAAATAGCCCAGTCATTCTGGAAATGCTAGGTGCTTTCTCCAGACCATCAGCACAAGCAAAATCAGCAGCACTGAGTCATAGGGAAAGGGGTGGACAGCTGGGGCTGACTCAGTGCTGTTTACACTGGGATTCCAGGCACTCCATCCTGCAAGAAACACCAAAGGCTAGACTAGCCAAGGCATACAGGCTGAATGGTAGTCCTAGGTTCCCATGTTGGAGCTTTCCCAGAATGCTGGAGCCAACCATCATGCAGTCAAGTCATAAATCCAAAGCCTCCACTCAGATTAATCCCACCCCTCACCCTGCTGCCCTACACTCTGAATCTGTTCCCTGACCTGGGCATATCCACCCTCTACTGTGGCAAACCTTGCTGGAACATTTGATCTTATGTGTGTTCTGTCACTCTGAAATCTGTTAAGAGGCTCAATTAAGGTTGATTCTGAGAGAAATCCAGGAGCAATTATCAGAGATCATAGTTTTTCTCTACCATCTTGACTGGATTAGCTCAAAACTATTTATAAGAGTTGGTTTTATGATTTAAAAAACCAGTAAAATAGATAACATTTTGGTTAATTTGATTTACAAAAAAGAAACCCAAATTTCCAGTAACAAAAATGAATAATAATGAATACAATGGGGAGGAAATTAAAGTAATAATTCAGAGATATTTTAACCAACCTTATGCAAACAAATTAGACAATCTAAGTGAAGCTAATGAATATTTACAAGTATAAACTGTGCAGATTATAAGAAATTGAAGCTAAATACTTAATAACCCCTGGTCTCAGACAAAGAAATCAAACAAGACATCAGTGGACTCCCTAAGAAAAATCTCCCAGACAAGTTGGATTCACAAGTGAATTCTACCAAACATTCAAGGAATAATTTGTTGCAATTTTAAATAAACTATTTGAAAAAATAGATGAAAAATAAGTTCTGTCATATTCCTTCTGAAAGACAAATATGGTGTTGATGCCTAAACAAACATGAATCAAAACAGAGAAAGAAAATGATAGATCAATTTCTCCAATGATTATGGATGCAAAATTTTTAAATAAAATATTAGCAAAGTGATTACAGTAAGTTATCATTAGGAAAATACATTTTGATCACGTAGGATTTATATCCAGAATGCAGGGTTGGCTCAATGTTAAGAAAACAATTAGCCTAATTGACCATTTCAATAATCAACCATCAGAAATCATATGATTATTTCAATAAATGCTAACAAAGCTTTTGATAAAATACAGCACCTGTTCCTATTAAAAACTTGGGAGAGTATAGCAATAAATAAAATGTTCCTTAAAACTATAATATCTATCTAAAATCATCAAAATCATTATAAGCATAAGCTAAAAACAATCTCATTAAGTTCGGGATTGAAACAAGGATATCCATCATTACCATTACTGTTCAATATTGTTTTGACAATGTTTAGATTTAGCAACAAAAGAGGAAAAATAAGCTGAAGGAATTAGAATATATAATGAAGAAGCACATCTCTCAGTCTTTGCAGTAGATATGATAGTATACTTAGGGAATCCTAGAAAATCACATAACCTACTTGAAACAAACTTTAAAAAAAAAGAATTAAAGTAATGAAGAAATCCTCAATAAAACACATTAAACTTTAAACAAACTCTGATTTTGATGGATCAATCATCCCATCTGCAAACCTGTGTTCCATTCTAAATCCTAGTAAAACCCTTCTGCCATCTACTACTCTCTATAATACCCTCCATAGTCCTAAGCAAACCTCTGTCTCTCTTTTTGCTCCTCAGATTTATAGTCATCCTCAGTCATCACCCACTCTTCCTTCTCTTTCTCTTGTCCTCTCTCTCATTCTTTTTCTCCTCCTTGTTACACTAATTCTTCTTTCTCCTATTTTTCCTCTCATCCTTATTCCAATATTTCTCATTATCCCCCAAATTCTTCTCATGTTTCTATTTCATCCCTAATATATATATATATATATATATATATATATATATATAATCTTCCATTCCCTCTTTATTCCCCAATTTCTTCTCTTTGTGTTTCTATTTCATCTTGTCTCCTAATATTTATTCTTCTATTCCCATTCCCTCTACTCTTTATCCTCCAATTTCTTCTCCTTGTGTTTCTATTTCAATACCTCATTCTCTTAATATTGCTGTTTATTCTTCTATTTTCTCTCACCCCAATATTATTCTATTCCTTCTCATCCTTATTTTCTCATTTCTTCATACTCTTATTTCATCTCTTCCTTATCCCTTGGTTTCTTCTTTCTATGCAACTATTTCATCTGCTCTTCTATATTTACTACACATGTTCTCTCACTTCAAGAGATTATGATTCTAGTGAGATTATCCAATCTCTAGTTAAGAACTCAAACCCCAGTCCTACTGGGATTTATCTTTTTGAAGTAATTAATAGACCATGCCTGCAGTACATTCTGAGTGGAATATTCCCAGTAAAACCCTCACAGAGTTAATATTCCTAGGGAAGTCCTCTCAGGATTAATAAATATAAAGAGAAACAAACTATTATTATACTATTCCTAGGAATAGTATTCCTAGGAAGACCTTGAATTCCAAAAGAGAAGCTCATGAGTCACCTGCTTTATGATAAGACTATTTTTGCAAACTTGGAAGGAATCCTAGAAAATCACCTGAACTACTTGAAATAATTAGCAACTTTAGCAAAGTTGCAGGATATAAAATTATGCCATATAACTCATAAGTTTTTCTATATATTACTAACAATACACGGTCATTAGAGATAGAGAAATTCCATTTAAAGTCACCATAAAGTACCTGGGAATCTACCTAGCAAGGCAGATTCTGAAATTACATGAAAACAACCATGTAACATTTTTCCACAAATGAAACAAGATCTAAATAACTGGGCAAATTTCAATTACTCATGGGTATATCTAATATAAGAAAACGATCTAACCATAGATATTACTTCATTAAGATAATGAAAGTCCCACATTACCTCACCATCTGATGGGGAACATATTATGAAAACATTTCATTCTTTTTCTCTGAGTCTGTTGCTGGAGTAGATTTTCCTTGAATAAGATTGTACCTCCAGAGACCCAGTCAATGGGTTAAAGGAGAAGATGGTTAGAGAGGAGGGACCTGTGTTAGGACTTATATAATCTTGCTTGACTGTCCTTTGGGTGCAGCCCTTTTATCCCTACCATCTTTATGGAGAGATTCAAGGTTTGCCCTTTTCTTGAAAAAAGCAAATAGACTTTCTTTTGCTCAGACCAATCCCTGAAGATTTTGTTTAGTGTATTTTTATCCCACACAGTATGGTGCATTGACTGGGAAACAATCCCCTCCTTAAGACTCTCCTGGACACAGATACAAACAGTCACCATGCTGGTGATTTAGTGCCCAGGCAGATCCCTTGAAGAGTGAGAGAAGAATGTCAGAGAGAAACTTAGTTTTAGTAAAATTGAAAGTCAGAAGCCCTTCAGAGTCAGGAAGAAAGAAGATGGACCTGCTGCAGAAGTTGATTTGTGATTTGAAAAGCCATTGGGGTCACATAAGTTTGTGTACTCAAGTCCAATCAGGCAAGACTATGAATCCTTGGAAAGTTTAGGTGGTTCAAGCCTGTAAAACTGATCTGGATAAGACCAGTGAACTCCTGGGTGACCTGCCTTCCTGCTTTGCCAAATAAGGTAGGGAGAATAGAGGAGCATCTACCTATAGAGGCAAAGGAGCTCCCACAGGGAATGGAAGTCCAGAGAGTCCAGAGAAAGCCTCATGCAGTTCTGGAGAAAACCCATGAGGAGACCATCTCAAGTCCATTGAGACGGGAAGGGTCCAGAATTGCCATCTGAGAATCTAAAGTCTAGACTTAATAACTGGAAGGAAATACCAATGTAAAAAGGCAAAGAGCAAAAAATGATAAAAATGCTGTTGACTTTTTCTCTTACCCTGCTTCCTCTCTGCTATTCTGTACTGCTAGAATGCTTTCTCATCCCCCACCCCCCACGCCAATTTTTCTGCTGGCTTGCCTGGCACTTTGGTTCTTATCTCTTGACCTTGGGAAATGGGAGCAAAAAGGGAATTTATTAAGAAAAAAGACAGAGAGAGAGAGAGAGAGAGAGAGAGAGAGAGAGAGAGAGAGAGAGAGAGAGAGTTGCTTCATGAAGACTTAGTAAAAGAAGTGTGTTAAAAGGGGAATTTGTTAAAACTTAAAAAAAACTTAAAATGAATGCTGTTTTATATTGAGAGAGTTTTGAGGAAGTAAGATTCTAGGAAGACAAGAGAGTTGGCTCCATTCTAAAGTATATAATTTGATTATAAAGAAATGCCAGAAAAGGGGAAACTGAATAGTTGATCTTTCAACAGAATGAATCCATGTTTCCTATATGGTAACATTACAGCTTCAGGAGTTTATTAATATATATTCTGGTAATGTTAGCTATTACAGAAAGTAATGGGACAACTGAAGATTTAAGAACAGAAGGATCACTAGAAAAGATTTAGGACTATCTCCTTATGTGAGAAGTTACGTGGTTTCTTCCATCTGAAGAGGGGGACAGGAAATATTCTGATTAGGCTGTGGGATTTTTTTAAGTAGCTGTTTGCCTTCTCAAAAGCTATACCAGTTAAAATCAAGAAGTGTTAAATATTAATAACTTTGAATGGAAAATGCATTGTGAAAAGTGTAATTATGTATATGGTTTATATTTCTGTATAAAGACATTTTAATTAAGCTATGGGAATAATAGAGTTCAGAACAGTATGAACCAAAGTCAAAAAGAGTTAATGGAAAAGAACAGTATATTCAGGGAAAATGTAAAGTAGTTCAGTCTGAGCAATGGTTTCTGAAAGAACTGGAAAGAGAATCAAGGATCAGAGACAAGTGAGGTTTTTGAACCATTTATTAAGTATGGAAGTTGGTTAAAACGTAGAAAGAAGGTATAAGCAAGTTTGATGTTATATAAATAAAAGAACTGATTTTGGAATTTGGGGGATTTGAATAGTTATTTAAAAAATCAATGTAAGAAGAAAAAAGGTATAGAAAGCTATAATTTCAAATAGAGATATGTGTTTAAATAAGGTTGGGGTAATTTGAGAATTGCATTAGACTGCCAGTTCTGCATTGACTGCCAGTGACTTGATTGGAATGTAATAAATCCCATAAGATGAAAAGTTTAATATGAAAGCAATTGCTAAGTAAATGTTAATTACTTCAAATTGGTTAATCCTCTAGTGTACAATTTTGATTATGACATTGTATGACTCCTCCAGAATCATAGGAGGAAAAAGAATTAATGGATATGCTATAATACGAACAGAATGGCCTTGATGAAGGGTGGGAGTCTGCCAAAATCATTGTCAGCACAGATTTGTGAGTTATGTGCTTTTAATCAAGCTTTAAAATCACTAATAAAAGAGGAAGTAATATTACACAGATTCAAAACATGCTTGGGATGTAGTTCATGTATTTGAAAAATTTGGGGTGAATAAGGAATGATAAACAATGAAGGTAAAGAATTAGTACATACTACATTTATATCTCAAATTTTGGATAATCTCCAATTCCCAGAATATAAAATATTTTAATATTAAGAAATGTTTGTCAGTGAAGATAAAAAAATCTTATAAATTAGAGCATTGAGAAGTTAGAATTGCATTGATAAAAATAAGAAGAATTTGCAAACTTTTTAAGTTTTTTGAAAAGAAAATAATTTAAGGTTTAGATATGACTTTTGGAATTTAAGAAAAATATAAAGAAAATCTTGCAATCATAAAAAGGGAATTTTCAAAATATCTGGTCTTTGGAATTTTTTTGTGCTGCAAAATCCTAGAAAGTAAAGGGAATATACATGAAGCTGAAATGTGTTATGTATAATTAGTAAACTTTGTATAAGAATAGATTCAAACTAAATTTTTTTTATGAATTTAAAATTATGTTGTAATAACAATGAATGAATTGAGGTTTAACGTATCACATTTGTAAAGAGTTGTTATGAGAAAACTAGAGAATACCTTGCACCAACAATTTAAGGCTTTGTTTTTCCACCTCGTGTTTATGAAAGGGAATATTTATATGTAAGATCAAAGTAGTTTACTTAATATCTGTTATGTAAAAAGAAGAAAAAGTCTATGTATCTTGTAATACTGGCATGGGTAAAAAGTTTACATTGGGTTTTTGAAATTATCATATGAATAAGATTAAATTTCTGAGGAATCTTACTTTTTAAAAAATAGGAATGTGTTTGGAATAAGAAGTAAATAAGCTCATTAATGCAAAAGAGATTTTTATGTAAAATATCCTCAGCTATGAGGTTAACTTTAAGATAACCTGTTGTTTGTCTTTGCTTTAAGAGAATGAGATGTCAGCAAGGAAATTTTATGCTTCATGTAGGTTAAGAATTTAATGTTAAATTTTAAAGAAGTAAAATTGCAGATTTTTTCCCCCCACATTAAATGCAGATTCAGATGATAGTGTATAAGAGATTGGGAAGCATATGTTAACTGCAAGACACCCTTTCCACTAATGTTGGATAAGTGTGAGTGGCTTTGAAAAATAATTAGGAAATTGGAAACTATGGTAGCCCTAGTTAAATGACTTATTGATGAGTAAGATATTGAAAAGTTTTTACCAGTCATGTGATCTATTTTTCTAAATATAAGCTATTTTATTAATAATTGGGATTAATAATTGATTCTTTTGTAGGTATAATGAGGGAAAGTATCAAAAGTCATGACCCTCTATGTTCCCTGAAATTTTTAAATATGTTGGGTCTCATCCTAGATCTGTAGGTCCAGGTATAAATGCAATAATAGAAAGATTGTTTTATAAAATCTAGTACTTAATGTATTATTCTTATTACTATTTTGTTATATTTGTAATTAATAACACATGTTGAAAAATTTAGAGGCCCCTAAGATGCTCTAGTGGTTTGAAAAAATTATAAAAGTAATGATTTGTATTTCAAACATGGCTAATAATTAAACAGGTTTGTTATAGACAATTGCTTGCCAATTATATATGTGAATTGGAATTATTGTGATTATACACTCAAAAAAACCCAACATTTTAAAACTGTGGCTGTTTGCTTTGAAGTAAAAGCACTTGAGTAACATGGGAAAGATAATAATTTGTGATTCTGTGACAATCTCTGTTTAATTGTTATGTGAGAATTCTGGAAATAATCTCCCAGTCAAAGGAGGTGTTAATTTATTGTGTAATACAGCAGATTAGAAGGAGGGGTCTCTAGCCAGGAGGTCTCTAATATAGCATTTTTATCCAGAAATGAAGCAGATATGATTTCAGATAAAGGGATGTGGGACTAGAGATTAGAAGTTAGTGCAGGGGGTAGCTAGGTGGTGCAGTGGATAGACCTCAGACACTTAATAATTAGATAGCTGTGTGGCCTTGGGCAAGCCACTTAACCTCATTTGCCTTGCAAAAACTTCAAAAGAAAAAAGTTAGTGTCACCAGATGGACAGACCTTCTAGTCAAATTATGGAACATACTTGCGAAGAGGGTTTTTTTGTTGTTGTTGATTTTTTGTAAATCAAGGAATATTATAGATACTGGGGTAACTTGACTGCTTTTTATAAGTTTAAAAAATAACCCTATTTAGTATATTCTGATGATAGGGACTTTCGGAATAGATATATGTGTAGGGAAGGGGGCTGATTGTGATCCCTCATCCAGATTATAATTAGCATTTAATTCTTGTGAAGTGGATTCACTTGGAGGTCTAATTAAATGGAATTACTATTTTAGATCATGGTACTTTTAATTGACTTTTGTTTTGTGTCTGATATCAGGTACAATCAGCCAAGGAAGTGCTGTGGAGTCAATGCTCTTTTGAAGCCTGGAAACCCAGTGGAGGTTTGGAGACTACACAGGTGACAGGTATAATTGGGATAAACAGTTGAAGGGTCAGCTTTTCACTGTAGCCTGAAGTTGGACCCTTTTGACTTGATTTCCCCAAATGTGACAATTGAATGATGTCCCACTGGATAAATCTAAAATTTGGCTTAAGTCATTTGATCATGACTACCTATATGACCTCTGCCTGGAAACTGACATTCAAAATTATATATTTAAAGGAATTTTCCTTTTATGTCCGGGACCTTTGTAGTAAATCTGATAAATTTTAGGTCATTTTGGAGTTCAATAACTAGATAGGCTAGTGTGTGGTTTTAACTGCTGCTGTTAAGATCCCTTGATTCTATGTTACAAAAGATATTTAGGTAAGAATAAAAAAGGTTTCTCTAATTTAAATACAATTTTGTGCGGTAGCTGTTTTTAGTGCTAAATTAGGAAGGAATGTAAATCAGTTGAGTATATCAGTAGAAGAATCTCCTATAGTTAGAAACATTTTAGGAAAGAAGAAAATTTGAGTTAAGGATGTTTCAGTTATTTTAACGAAGATCAAGAGGTTAAGGATGTTTGGATTTCACTTGCTGGACACTCTTTGTACTACAAGAGTTATCTAATATATATAAGTCAATTTGACAATTTTCAGCACATTCACTTATGAACAATTATGGAAGTTTTATTTTTGTTAAAGTGAAATATGTATATCAATGGGACAGTAAGTCAAAATGTGAATTATAATGGTTCTAGAATTTTATTTTCTAAACATGAAAACATGAGTCTAAGTCCGACAAGAGGTTGCATTAAGAAGTTCCTTTACCAGAAGAGATCTCAACAAATCATCTGTATCAGAGATTTATGGACTCTTCAGATACAGAAAGTTATTAAATGTCTCTAGGGGAAAAGAGAGAGAGATCAGAAGAGTTCATCTTCCTCTATTGTGTCTATGTGTATGTATGGGTTGTTTGGTCAGGGAGTTCCAAGAACCTTGGTTACGATGTGTGTTTTCTCCAGATTCTTACTTCAACTGTAAGGTGGAGGGGAAGGTCATGTGCATTGTTCACTATAACAAATGAAAAAAAAATTTTAAATATTCCAAGTATCATGGTATTTCATTTTAAGAAAATATCTTTTCTAAAGTGGATAAGAAGACTGACAGAAAGGTAAGGGAATTTTTTCATTATTGGTCGAGTAGGTATCCTAACCATATCCTCATTTGGGAGTTTAAAAGATCTCAAAATTTCAAAATCTCTATCCCCCATATTTGAAGGGACCTCAGGAGTTCAATCCCTCACCCCTTCTCCACTACCAAATGTTGGAGACTTTAAAGAATGAGTAGCAATTTTCATTTAACTCTTTTGAATGTGTCTTCTGCTGTACTAGGAAACAATGTAATATAGTGGAAAGAACAATGGATCTGACAGCAGTTTGCTGATGTTTATAGGACTGTGAGCTCATTATGAGTTCTAGTAGTATTGGGGGTTTTTTTTTGGATTTTTGCAAAACAAATGGGGTTAAGTAGCTTGCCCAGGGTCACACAGCTAGGTAATTATTAAGTGTCTGAGGTCACATTTGAACTCAGGTACACCTGACTTCAGGGCCAGTGCTCTGTCTACTGAGCCACCTAGCCGCCCCAATAGTAGTATTGTTTTGTCAAATAGTTAAACCTGATTCTTTCTTACCCCATTTGGGATTTTCTTGGCAAAAGTATTTTTGTCATTACTTTCTCTAACTCCTTCTGTAGAAGAGGAAACTTGAGACAAACAGTTTTAAATAACTTACTAAGGGTTACACAGCTAGTAATTGAGTTAGATTTGAACTCTTGACTCCCAGTCAAGCATCCTACCCACTTGTGACATCTATCTGTCCCTAAGAATCAGATTTTGAAGAATTTGCAAATATTTAGTTTAAGGAATATTTAGATGAGGGGACATATGTAGTGTTTTCAAGTAAGCTAAGAGTTATCATCTTTTACAGATGATTGTGTACTAGGTGGTGCAATGAATAGAGCACTAGGCTTAGAATCACAAAGATCTGAGTCCAAATCCAGCCTCAGATAATTTCTAGTTGTGTGATCCTGGGCAAGGCATTACACCTTGCTGCTCTCAGTTTCCTCATCCGTCAAAAGGAGCTGGAAAAAGAAATAGCAAACCATTCTAATATCTTTGGCAAAAAAAACACCAAAAATATCAATAAGCTCATGGAGAATTGGACATAACTGAACAATAAAAATATCACCATCTAAGCTGAAGGATTCAGCCTGCTCAGTTTGAACCCAGTGAAGTGATCCAGTAGCAGCAATGAATGAAAGTTACAATGAGACAAATTTAGGCTTGATATTAAATTAGAACTATTCAGGAAATAGGCTACTTCAAGCAGTGGAGGTATTTAAACAGATTCTGGATGACTACTTGTCAAGTATATTATAGAATTATTTTTTAATCATGGGTTAATTAACTAGAAAGATTATTTTAGTTACCCACCACTGTATCCCAGTTCTTGTGCCCTTCCACATGCAGACATTTCTGGAACTCTAATTTATGCAACTAAATATTCTATGTTCATGGTATTTCAATGATCAGATTACTGGGTTCCTTTTTCTCTTCTGTAATTCTGAATACTAGGAATAACAGTCACTTTACCATACAAATACTGCTATCATTTTATGAACTTGCAAACAGTGAAGGCACAGAAAGATATAAAAGACTTCTCTCTTTGTCCCACTTGGGTCCATGATTTTTTTTTTACATTAGAGGTTTCATTCTCTGAATAAATATTTATTTTGTAGGACTGCTGTATCAATTCCAGCTCCTTCCACAGCAGATGAAACACAAGAAAACCCAGGACAGTCTTTATCTACTACAAACTCAGCCATCTTATAAAAAATGTAATGTGGGGGTGAATAATGTATCTCACTTCACCAAAACAATGAAAATAAAACTTAAACAATGAAAGCTTTAATCAACTATTTGATTATTTGAAAGGCAGCATAAAATAAACTATACTAATACTGAACTTTAAGATGGGTTTCGGTTCAAATCCAACTTCTGACATTATATGTTCCTTGTATAAGATAGGTATTCTCTAAAATTGAGCTTCAATATCTACTTCTGATTTTTAAAATCACAGTCAGATAACCCTAAAAGTTGGGGTTCTCTCTATAGGTCCTCTTTCTTGACTATCCCTTTGTCCCATTGCGGTGATTGTTTGTATTCCTACTGTTGATCCAAGGATCCTAGAAGACCCTAAAGCTCTTTCAGAGTAATCAAAGAAAGGAGAGATTACATTTGGTTTGGTTTTAGAAGAATTTAATGAGAATTTAGTTGAATAAGGACAGAATTATTATGTCAGAAGACTTGGGTTCAAGTTTCAGCTCCTAATTTTACTAGCACTGATGGCCATATCTCAGGCAGCAAACCTAAGTAACCCTTACTTTCTTGATATCTTAAATTGGAATAATAATGATACTTCTACAGATTACAGCATGGGATTGCTGTGAGTAAAGGTACATTATCATTTCTAAAGTTTCTTCCAGTGGGAAAAAATCTGTATTATAGTGTTAATTGTATTTAAGAGAATTCTAAAATTCTTCGAAATTTTTTTCTGTGAACTATACTTTATAGCTCATTGTTATTTATGATATTTGATTAACTAGCATCCCTATTTCCTAACCATACCAGGAAACAGAATTTATTGGAATGACTCAAGTAGTGAATTTTGGGGGGTATAAAATGGATTTAACAAGAGTTAGTTTCTTGAAGGCCACTGTGGAAAAAAAGTTAAATAAAAATATTTTTCCTCAGCTAAGGAAAAATGGATTTAAATTCCCTTTCTTTCCAGAGGATAATGTATCTTTCCAGATAACAAATGGACTAAGAGAAAATGGACCATTGGGCTCACATCAGACATCAAAAGCAGGAAAATATAATTTTTATGGACTGTTTTTATGCTTATCTTCTGCAGATTATCAGAATTCCTTTTCCAAAAATGACTTCCAAAAGAGACTTTCAATTCCCGATTTTCTTGATTA
Organism: Macrotis lagotis; assembly: GCF_037893015.1. Classification (NCBI taxonomy): domain Eukaryota; kingdom Metazoa; phylum Chordata; class Mammalia; order Peramelemorphia; family Peramelidae; genus Macrotis; species Macrotis lagotis. The sequence continues at coordinate 815,199,804 of NC_133658.1, read as the reverse complement.
TCCTTCAGCACCTGATTCTCTAACCTGAAGTAGGGGTGATTTATTCTTGGTTTTCTCTTTCGTGGTATGGACTATTTCTCTGTCTTATCATACACCCACTCCTATACATAAATTCATCATATCAATTTTTAAAAAGGAAAAAAAGAAAAAAATGGTAAAAATAATATATTAATGATGCAGAAAAACTTTTAAAAGTATTAAAATTCATAGGCTCATTTGAAATCTATCCATACACCATCAATCCCAAGTTAAGACCACTGATCTTGATGATCCCCTAAAAACAATGTTAGAACAATGAAAGGGAACTTAGAGATCATAAAGTCAAGCCTCCACTTACAGATGAGAAAAACTAAAGTGAAATTATCATCCCACAGTCCTAGCTAATCACAGTATAGAAACCCATTATTCCTGATACCAGGTATAATCATTTCCAAGAACAACCATGTGGAACTCTTGCAGTTTTGAATCAGATTGTAGAATGAACAAATTGACCTTTATTGCATGTGCCTTTAAAAAAAATAGATATTTCTAGTTCATCTGTAAACTTTTGTGTATTTGTGCTTATGATTTTATGTTCACAGTCATATACAGTCATATACATATTTGTTTATTGTGTATAATTTAAACTGGTCATTCCTATTTGACCTTGAACACTATGGAAACCAATGAGATAGAGACATTAAATCTGAATTGAGATAACTGAGGTCTGAAGTACTAATAAGGTAATGGACAGAAAGTTCTGGATTTGGAAGTAAGTAGATATGGGTTTGAATTTCATTTCTTCCATTTACTACCTGGGGCTAGGGTAATTTAACTTCTCAGGCTTCTCATCTATAAAGTAAGGAATTGAACCTTTGAGTTTCTCTGCAAGTCTAATTCTATGAACTCATGACAAGAAACAAATATTATGACTGTGTCCTAGTCAACCAACTGGCAAGTTGTTACTAAGAACCAGAAATGGCAGTTCAGGTCTTTATAAATTTTTAACACTTTTCTAAATGCTTTCCTCATAATCACCCTGTGAGATAGACACTATGGAGTCTTAAAGTCTTTTTTAGATTTTTGCAAGGCAAATGGGGTTAAGTGGCTTGCCCAATAAGTGTCTGAGGCTGGATTTGAACTCAGGTACTCCTGATTCCACGGAGGGTGCTTTATCCACTGCCCCACCTAGCTGCCCCGGAGTCGTAAAGTCTTAAAGATAATTAGGAGATGAAAACTTGGAATGGCATTCTCCCTATGCTGGTGATATAAATGGTGTGAGGTTTGTTTAAGAGTAGAACCTGTCTAAACAGTATTTTTCTGGCCCAGGATTTCTTTAGGTTTTCTTAGATGGTGTGGTTTTCTCAGATGGTATTTGGTCTTTGGTGCTTCTCCATAGATTTTGGCACAGTGACAGACAATTAACACAGAGGCCTTGATATATTGGTGAGAAAAAAAGTTTAATTCACCCTTTTCTGTAGTTGTGAAACATTGTCCACAAACTATTTTTTTCCATTTTGAGCTACTAAAGGACAATGAATTCTCCACTTCCATTTTTAATTGGAAGCTGTGGACTATTAGAGACAGCACTGGTCCTTGAGTCAGTTAAACTCAGTTCTAATTGTACTTTAGACTCTTAAATACTGTGTAGCCCTAGGCAACTCATTTAAACTTCCTCAGTACCATTTCTTCAGCTAGAAAAAAAAAAGATAATACTTCTAGGATTTAATTCATAGGGGTCTTATGAGGATCAAAAAAGCTATTACATGCAAACTTATTTGTGAACTTAAAAGTTTATAGCATATAATGCTTATTCCTATATTCCTTAAGGAATATCAATAGATTTATATTTAATCTACTTAGACATTTAAGGGCAAAGGGACTTTCAGAACTCTATTAGGTTAGGCAATTCAGATAATCCAAAGGAAACATTTTCTCAGCCTACAATCTGTTGGAAATGTATATAGTATATCTCAGGGAGGTGAATTGCAATGCCAATTCTATTACAAACCAAAGCTGAATCTACTCTGTTCTGATGTAAATCAACAATCAAAAATCAATTTGCATTGAAAAATTCTAATAAAATTCAGGTACATACATATCCAGAAATATTGACCTGGAAGAGATTTTTGGAGAATGTCATATTCAAATTCTGACTGTCAAATTCAAACCAATTATTTTCAGATGAAGCCTAGACAGGGAAAGTAACTTAAAGTCACACTATGATTCTGTCACAGTTACATGAACTCATATCCTCTGACTCTTCAGTCCAGTGGCTCAAGATTTTTCCAGTGGAAAATCTAATGTTTTATGCTAGTATTCAGCTTGGATTTAGGTCAACTTCTTAGATATGTATATATAATTTATCAGCTCTGTATGTATCTTCATCATGTTCCTGCATGTGGACTTCTCTTTCTTTAGGCTTTGAACAAGTGCCATCTCTCTTCATTGAAATGTTTGATTTAAGTGAAAAGTTGCTAATAGTGGTGAGAATACTTTCAAAACAGACCTGCCCATTTTTATTTTCCAAAGTGTTTTCACATTCTCATGATTAATTTGAAAATCTTGAAAACCTCAAAAAGGATGAGCAGGATTGATCCAACATTCCTACAATATGAGGCAAGTTCACACATTTAAATATTTAAAATGACAGATGAATTAAGAGATGAATTTTTCCTCTTGGTAGTGTTATTGTAGCGTTTTATTTTTTTTTGACACTACAGAAGGAAATGATTAGTGTTATTGGTCTTTATTTTTCTGGTCATTAGAAAGTGTCTCAAGTTCAGAAGGAAAACCATGTCTCATTTGATAATTACCAGCTCATTTCTTGAGTGGAGCCCTACATAGACCTCGTTTCCCAATTTCCCTATGTGACTAGAAAAATAGGACAGAGAAACTTCGATTATAGGGATTGGTCTTGCCAATTTAAGATTGAGAGGCCTTGAAGGTGAAAGAATTCACATACAGCCCTGGAATTTTAAAACTGCTCAGGTTTTATTATACAAGCCTGCAAAATATACAGATTAAAAGCTTTTCTCCTCCTGGAAAAGCAGTATGCTGTTTGAGTCAGTTGGGTAATAACCACAGGATGGTAGTTGTCAGGACCAGGAACAGCTGACTGACATCCTACAGAGGTCACTATTGGAGATGTACAACTGCTAACTTAAGAGAAATGAATCTCAGAAAAGAATGAGCAAGCTATACCAGAGAGGTCCATTTAACAGAAGCCCAGTAAGTAGAAAAAAATTAGGTGGTCTATAAAGAACAAGAACTATACTTTATGATCCTAAGTAGCAAAGAACCAGGCCAGGTACCTGAGGGAAAGGAAAGTGTTGGAAAATAAGTCTAGAGAACCTGGTTGAGCTGAATGTGAGGGGGGAAAGGAGAGAGAGCCATTAAGGACTGGCTTAGTCTGGCCATGTGGCATAGGGGCCAATGTTTCTCCAGGGACCCAGGCTGGGGGGCACATGGCCTAATTTAGAGAGATAGCCATTCTTGCAAGGCTAAGGTAGGGTGAAGGAAAAGCCCAGCTTCTCTTCCAGTCGACTTTAATGCACTTCTGTAGTTGGGTATACAAGGGTGGCACTCACAAGGTGGTCTAGCACCTGGATCCAGGTATTCTCCAATAGGCAAATTACATGCTGGTCTTTCCTGTCCCAAGGTGTGTGATCTCTAAGTTCAATATGTCATCTCCTGTCATGTCAGCACAAGCTTGACCCATCAATGGCCAAGGTCAAATAGAATGGAAACCGGAAACTAGAGGAAGGGGAAGTTGTCCAGGCTGCTCCTATCTTGATGAATTCACATTTAACAATGGAGTCACTTTGAACAACAGAATTTTCCAGATAGACACAGACAATATTTTCCTTCCACAAAATTTGTTTCTAATCACAATATCTCCTATGTCCATAATTCCCTACATCACATTTTCCCTTCAAACTATTGGGATCTATTCATCTGAGCCTTTCAGGATCCATTTGGAGGGGAATGTATTGCAATGGAAAGTCAGTTGAGAAAAAGTCCACAGGATGGTGGTTGTCAGGACCAGGAACAGCTAACTGACATCCTATAGAGGTCACTATTGGAGATGTACAACTGCTAACTTAGAGAAATTAATCACAGAAAAAAAGATTGAGCAAGCCATACCAGAGAGGGCTATTTAATAGAGGCCCAGTAAAGTAGGAAAAAACTAGAAGGTCAGGGCAGCTAGGTGGCGTAGTGGATAGAGCACCAGCCCTGAAGTCAGGAGTACCTGAGTTCAAATCTGGCCTCAGACACTTAATAATTACCTAGCTGTGTGGCCTTGGGCAAGCCACTTAACCCCATTTGCCTTGCAAAAGTCTTAAAAAAAACAAAAACTAGGAGGTCTATAAAGAACAAGAATTATAGTTTATGATCCTAAGTCAATATCAGAATAGTTTTCATAAAGACATGGGTTCCAATATAACACAGATTCATTAACAGTTACCACATTGAGTTGTAACCAAAAGCTCAAGAGTGGTAAAAACAAATGCACTGGATGATCATTTTAGAACTACACATGTCCAATAAGTATTTAGTAATAAAATTTTCTGTTTTAATTTTAGCCATATTAGGATGAACAAAAACTCTAGTTGAAAAACAAATCTCTCTCCTTTAAAGCAGTTTTTAAGAAAAATAGACCAATAGGAGACTAAATAGAATTCCAAAGAGTACACAAGGAAATGAAGACATGTTCCCTTATGAATTAGATGTCCCTTAAAGGCAGAGGTCACACAGACAGTCTTTTTCAATGAACCAGGCTCTGGGTCTGCCAGGTGAGGGATTCCTTTAAAAGAATCCTACCTCGGGGAGGCTAGGTGGCATAGTGGATAAAGCACCAGCCCTGGAGTCAGGAGCACCTGGGTTCAAATCCGGTCTCAGACATTTAATAATTCCCTAGCTGTGTAGCCTTGGCCAAGCCACTTAACCCCATTTGCCTTGCAAAAACCTAAAAAAAAAAAAAGAATCCTACCCTCAACTGAGGCTGAGGGTCATTGTCTCAAATGCTCCTTCTACTTATTAGGCTTCATTGATATACTGCTATCTTTCTGTTTTAACATACTTGATATCAGGCCAATTATCAATATAGTATAATATAGCAATTACCTATAATCAGAGCTTCATGTGACTTGAATACTAAAGGAATCAAAGTGTACCAGGCTGGGATTAGGATAGGTAACATCAAAGAGATACAGAGAAAAAGAAAGTATAACTAATTCAATCACTGCAATCACTGTTCATGTACCTAAGGACAATGCTATAAATGAAATATAATAAGCAGAATTTGGGATGTAAAAATGCAATAATCCTAATTTAGAACCAGATCTTTTATAAAAGCAACTTCTTTACAATGAACCCATTTAGTTATTAACTATGTTTAAAATAGATACAAATCATTGCTTTCAAAATTCTTTAAAACCATTAGAATATCTTAGGTGACTTTAAATTTTCAACATGTTATTAATTCCAATGAATAAAACAGAACAACCAGGTATTCAAGTCAATTAGCACATGAGTTACTAGATTTTACAAAACAATATTTCCATTGTTATATTATACAATATGTAGTAATATCAAGAATTCTAGAGGTGGTCATGGTTTTAATATTTCCCCTTCATTATCCTTACAAAAAATCATTTGCAATTTACACAGAAGGAAGATAGGCTAAGTATTGCCAAGAGAAATTAGCCCTTATTTCCAAAAAGGGAGAAAATTGTTAGTTGAAAAAAAAAAGCAGTATCAACTAACTTATGCCAGGTACTTTACAGTCACAGAGAGATGAAAGAATAAGTCACCCAGTCCAGTTAAGCTCTCCCCTTATAGAGAGATAAACAGACAGATAGGAATAGTGAGAGACAGGCAGAATCACAGACTGAGCCATAGATGAGCAACTTGCTTTGGAGAGAGTATTACCAGCCAGCTTTCTTCCCAGAAATACCAGTCAATCTTAGTCCAAAAAAGTTCTTCTCCACATATTCTCAGGATACCCAAGACAAACTATGCTGCCTTAAGGGCCCCAAAATGCCATAACTTCTGCTCATAACAGGCCCCTCACAAGTCCATGCCCAGTCTACAGCAGGCCCCTCACCAGTCCATGCTCAATACCGAAAAGGGTGACTGGATGCCAGTGTCCCAGTCATCAGTGAGTCAAACCCAAAGACCCAAAATAGTCCCATACCATGGACTCTTCACAGCCTCCTCCCCATCAGACTCTAGGAAGCAAGAGAGGAGCCAAATAAGAAAGGTTTTCCTAAGAGTTCATATTGGCCTGATTTGGGAAAGATGGCCTCCCTCACCTCCTTGAAGTCTGAGCAGGTCCAGAGACAGATTCAATGTCCCTTCATATTTTCCTAAAATATTGCTTGGGATTGATATCATCAATTTATGACTGAGAGGTCTTGATGAAAGAATTCACCCACAGCCCTGGGATTTTAAAACTGCTCAGGCTTTATTATGAGAGCTTGCAAAGTTACAGATTAAAACCTTTTCCTGGAGAAGCAGCAAGCAGCTTGAGGACAGGTTAAGTAGCAAAGGACCAGGCCAGGTGCCTGAGGGAAAGGAAAGTGAAAAAGAAAATAGCCAGGAGACCTTGCTGAGCTGAATGTGAGGGGGGGGAAAGGAGAGAGAGCTAGAAAGGCTGGCATAGTCTGGCCACATGGCATGGGGCCCATGTCTCTAGGGGGTCTAGGCCAGGAGCATATGGCCTAACTTAGAGTGCCATCCTTGCAAGGCAAAAGTAGGGTGAAGAAGAGGCCCAGCTTCTCTTCCAGTTGACTTAAATGCACTTCTGTAGTGGGCTGAACAAGGGTGGCACTTGTGGAGTGGTCCAGATTCTCCAAAAAGCAGCATGCTATGTACTGGTCTTTCTTGTTCCAAGGTATGTGATCTCTAAGTCCAACACAGCATTTCCTGTCACACCAGTGCAAGTTTGACCCATCAATGGCCAAGGGAAACTGGATGCTGGCAGAGGGAGAATGGGCCAAGGTGCCTTCCATCTTGATGAATTCACATTTAATAATAGAGTCACTTTGAACCACAGGAGTTCCCCAGACAGGCAAAGATAAAATTTTTCCTTTGCAAAATTTGTTTCTAATAACATCTCCTATGTCCATAACTCCCTGCATCAGGAGGACAATAAAATATTGTTCTCTATCCTTGGAAACTGATCCAGAGAAATCTGGCTTAGGCAGTCCATCCATTTTGATGATGAAAGTATTAGTTTACTAAAATAAATATGCTGGTGTTAAAATATTTCCACTGATTTCAAAGAATAATGTTAAACTGCCTTGTGCCTTCAAGTTGTTTAAACTTCCTTTGCCCTTGATCCTGTTAAGACTGCTAAAAGCTTCTCATTTTTAGCTTTTAAAAACTGTGGAGGTATTTTTTTCAATCTTAATTCTCAAAAAATAAAACAGATGTGCTGAACCCTCAACACTGAGAGCCTAGAACAGTCTAGGAATTCTGGTATCATCTAAAGGGGTTAAAAGGCAGATTCTCTTCCTGCCTCTGGTTACCACCTAAATAAGGATCTCCTGTGTGTTGCTCTGTGCTGAGCATTGGGGAGTAAGTGCAAAAAGAAGTCAAAGTCAGTCCCTGCCCTCCAGGAGCTCCCAAACTAAAGGGAGAGACAACAGGCAAATATATATAAAGCTTGCCAAACTTTAATGATGACTGACTCCACTAGAATGTTCTCCTATAAAGAGTGAATGAGACAAGATGAAAAGCAGCCTCTGATACTCATCTCTCTCGACTATCTCTCATCCTCTCAATCTAACTTTCAGACACCATAGCTCACCCCCTTCCAGAGTTGCCCAGACTGAGATCACTCAGAGCTTCACAAGGCTGGCCCTAAGCTTAATTCTGGGATCTTTAGTTCTCTGAATCTTCCTTGCCTGAATCATGTATTCACCCTCATAATATCTGACCCCCTTCTCCTATCCCCTATTTTTCATTTCATCTGCTACCCTTCCTTGTTTTCCTATTGTCATCAAAACTTCCCAAGAAATGTCTTGTTAGTAATCCTTTACCTCTTAGTATGAGTTTAAGCCACTGTGTTTCTTTTCTGAGGGCTATTTGAATTTCTTCCCTCATTAAGGGTAAGAAACTTCATCTATTAAAGCAGTTCTTGGCATCTCAGGAAACAAAATGAGAAGTATATTTGGGGGTGAGGGTAAGAGGTCCTTTTCAGTGCATTCAAATCTGGTCTCAGACACTTGATACCAGCTGTATGATCTTGGGCAAGTTATTTTTTTCCATTATCTTGCAATAACAAAAAAAAAGTCACTCTGTCTCTTTACATCCCTTTCTACTAGGTTCAGATAGCGCTAGGTCTGCCTCTGTCACATTCATTCAGTCATTTCCCCCCGGCTATTCTAACAAAACTAACAAGGATGTCCATTGACAGCACATCTTTTTTGCATACTATTATAAACACTTTACACAAACATCTAGGAGATGGTATCCTAGAAAATAAAAACTAAGAATCCTAAACATAGAAAGAAAAGTATGGATTTAATATAAACGCAATATAAGTCACAAATACCTATATCTGACCTATATATTTTCAATGAGATTTGAATAATAGGATAGAAATATCGTCATCATGGTTAGATAGAATAATAATGAGGGCATTCCCCAAGGTAATGTACCATTAAAATTCCAATATGGAGTATTTTGTAGACATGGCCCAAAAGGGTAGTATAATTTGTTTGGAAAAAGAGATAAGAATAATAGTCTATTGTAGTAGTGGGGATGACTGGTAGGCTAATAGACTTTGTTTTCATTTATTTTTTTGGTAAGGCAATGGGATTAAGTGACGTGCCCAAAGTCACATAGCTAAATAATTATTAAGTGACTGAGTCAGGATTTGAATTGAGGTCCTCCTGATTCCAGGCTGGTGCTCTAACCATTGCACCACCTAGCTGTCCAATAAACTTTAAAATTGCCTAATAGACTTTAAAACTGTCTTTCATTTACAAAAAAAATAGACTGACAAATGAAAGAGACTAAAAATTGACAAATATATATTGCAAGTAATTTATGCTGAACTTAAACTTGAGGGAGAAAGGAAGGAAAAAATAATAAATGCTCTTCAGAATATTAAGGAACAACAGGAAGAAATTATTTTAGCTCTATCATTCATAATTTATATCATTATAAATTTCATACGGACTAATATATATTATGCACATGCTAATGATAAAGTTAAAATGATGATTAAAAATATAAATATCTTCTACTACTGAAATACAGAGAAGAAATTTGTTTTTCCTATTGCTAAAAATGTATTATCAGGGACAAGTTATTGGCATCAATTATGTAAAAATTTACATTTTGTGCATAATAAAAATCAGTGAAGAAAGTGAAGTGAAGAAAAACAAAAATGGGATTATTATTCTCAATAAATGTGAATAGTTTAAACCTAGAAGTTTGCAATGATCAGAAACTCTCAAGTGGGTAATTGATCAAAGTGCAGGATCATGGAAAAGTTAAGTCATTTAGACATTTGTTGCAGTGAACAGAGCACTGACCTTGGGGGTCTTGAGGACTAGAATGCAAATCCTATCTCAAATGCTGACTAGGTGACCTTGGGCAAGTTCCTTAACCCTGATTGCCTCACATCTAGGGCTATCTCCAGACATCCTGATTCATATCTAGTCACTGGACCCAGATGACTCCAGAGGAGAAAGTGAGGCTGGTGACCTAGCACTGCCCCTCCCTCTGCCCCCTCAAACTGAACTCACTTGCTTGTAATGGCAACACCTTCTTGATGACCTGATTTTCCTTGAGAACTAAGGACAAAATTTATTGTAGAATACCTATGATACACTACATCTCAACATGCATTAATGAATCAAATATAAATTATCAAACTCATGTAGCATGAATCATGGAACATCATAGTCTCAGAAGAATCACACTTACAGGTGATCTGGAATATGTAACAGATATGTGGACAGAGATGCATGGTGTGTTTAAGAACAATGATGACTTGCACATAGGGTGCAATGGCATTAAGGATGTATAAAATCAGAGAAGACATTAGAATTGAGATTAAGGCTAGAGTTACAAATAACAAATATGTTAACTGAGACCTGGACTAGAAACCAAAAGTCGAAGGAACCAAAAAGAGACCTCCAGTACAACAGAGAGATTATTGAGGAGAATTTACAGCAAAAGGTGAATGAGAATTTCAGAGATTGAGAAGTCCTGTATAACCTATGACTTGTACCAATGTAAGCCGTGAACCATTGGCAAGGTCATAGACCCATAAAATATTAAAAGTTGCATCATTTAGCATATAACATATACACAAGCCTGAACTGTTAATTGAGAAAAATGAAAGGGTAATAGGATCATCTCTGCTATCTCCTTTCTCTAGGAAGGAGTTTAATGTATTCTTTATCTCTCATCTTTACTTAAACTAATGATCTCTTAAATGCCTCTCCTAAAATAGGAGCTCAGACTGGAAGCTTAACCAGAATGTCTGCAGGAATGAGTCTTAGAAAAAATATCTAACCTAACCAAGTTCCTTTTACAAATGAGAGAGCAAAGGGATTTACATGAAATACCATAACAAAATTATGGCAGAGTCCTTATCTTGACAAAGTGTTCTTTCCAATATTCTGTACAGTAAAACCTAGAAAGGGGGTAGTACTATAAAAAACTTGCAGAGATCCACTGGGCACTGAACTTAAAAGTCAGGAAATAATTTAAATTCTCTGGGTCTCAGTTTATACATATTTAATGAGGGCTTTAGACTATATGGTCTCTAAGCTTCTTTCCAATTCCAGTCTATGCCCATATGTTCTTTGATGATGGTAACTTAGGTATATTGGCCATGAAATGAAAAATAAGCATTATAGATGCTTTGCTTTAGTTGACCCCATGTGTATTTCATAACTTTATAGGGGAAAATATGTTATCCCCTATAAATTTCATTTCTCAAATTCCCAGTCTCAGGAAAAAATATTTTAAATAAGCACTTAAATATTGATTTGATGTATTGAAACAGATGTGTACCATCTAAAGAAACTAAAATACATTGAAGATGTATATTTTCTATATATTAGACTTTAAATCTCTTTATTAACTATGATATTTGATTAACCAACAACTCTATTTCCTAACCATGCCAGGAAATGTAAATGTTCTTGAGTATGAAATTCACCTGACAATAGTTTCTTGTAGGTGCCTTTGAAATCAAGCTTAATAAAAAAAAATTTCTTCAGCTAAGGAACAATGGCTTTAACAAGAATTAGATTTTTCCATTTAATATGTGTTCATATATATGTTTTAATGTGCACAGCCATATACAGGCAGCTGTATATTGTATATCATTTTAACTGGTCATTCCCATTCACCCTTGAGAACTTTGGAATGAAAATAGTCAGATATTAAATCTGACCTAAGATATCAAGTCTGAGTCACTAATACAGTGATAGGAAGAAAACTGTGGATTTGCAAGTAAGTAGACTTGAGTTTGAATCTCATATCTTCCACTAATGCCTGAGGATTTTCAGCTAGGTGGTTCTAACTACAAATATTCCATGAATAATTCTTTAAAAAACTAATTTCATGTTTGTCTAAATTAGAACAAGTAAAACAGTATCTTTTATTATTAAAGATTCCATAAATGTTTACCTTAAATAAAAATCCCTCCTATCTTTTTAATAAAATGAAGGACCTGGCTTGAACATCAGTTAATGCTTCATGCATATTTAAGTTTAGAGATCTTATTTTCACTGCTACACTGACTTGTCTTTCTCTTCACAAAGACTTATAACCCAAGGTCATGGGTCATACAAAAGGGATTTTGAGATGCACAATAAGGAAGAGTTTTGAAAAACATGAAATCACAGAATCTTTGCACTATGTTCAACTACTAGTTTCAGGAAACCTGCTGTTCCAGCTCTTCCAGACAACTGTTCAATACCTTCAACTAGTTGCTCTCACACACAGAAAAATCCCTGCAGTCACTTAATTATCTTAAGTTTCTTAATTTGCAGCCTATCTCAAGTGTTACATAAATGTATTATTAAAGGGAGAATTAGTGAATATTTAGAAGGGGAAGCAGTGAACCAAAAAGAACCAGCACGGATTCGTCAAGATTGAACATCAATTCTCTTTTCTTAAAAAAATAGGATTACTTGACTGGTTGGTGGGGAAACTGCATTTGATAAAGTCTGTCATGCTGTTGTTCTGGGAAAGTTGAAAACAGATGCCATTAAGTGTACCCGTGACCCAAACACATGTCACTAAAGTGCACCCCTGCCCCGTTTGTCTAACCATCTTCTTGACTCATGCTTGTCCTAAGGGACAACTAGGAGACACTTTCTCAGATTCAGGATAGCTGTAGGTTTTCACTCCCAGTACTAAAGCACTTGAACTGCTAACAACGCATTTACCTTCAATAATTAGCCAGGTACTCAATCAACTTAAAGCAAGTAATTTAATGAAATAAATAGAAGTTGTAAGTCCTACCCTCACAAAACTCTAGGCTATGCTATTCCACAAATATAAACAGGGTCACTGGGAAGAGCAGGCACACCCACAGATTGACTAAAATAGCAGAAAAGCACATGTTGAAGGACTATGTGGCCAAGGCAATTCAAAACTATGATAGAAAGTAGCAGCACATTTATCCAGCAGTTTAGTCAGTTGAACTCTCTTCAGAGTATGTTGTCTGTTTCTGGGTGAGTTAATTTTTAAGCAAGCTATAACTCTCTGTGAAGGCTTGCTAAAGCCTTTTCAGGATTGATCATCCACCTTTGGTGTCCGCCTTCACCCAACTGTCACATCCAACTGTCACCTCAAACTGTCACCTCCAGGTGATTCCACAAAGAACATACTAAGTGCTTTGACCTCATCCTGATTAACTGTCTCAGCAGACTGGCTGAATCTAGGCTGAAGATAACTGAAAGATCTCACACACCTGTTGGTGACTTGGGAATGAAGTCTACCCCAAACATTTGAAGTTTTCCCCTTGGCAGTATAGGTGAATGAGAATTTGTTCCAATGAGCAGAGAGGTGGCTAATACAGGTATTGTGTAGTACTTAATAGTTGGTCAGTCATTTAAGATACCAAGGTCATTCACAGCATCTGAGGACACTGCCAGACATCTTGACTTTTGTTCTGCTACTAGATTTTGATGCTTCAGGTGACAATTTTTGCAACCCACATCACTTAAATGCAATTCATGAGAAAGTCCAGACATCACCTAGGATAGTATTGGTCCTCTTTGAAACAAAGGACAGAGAAAAACTAAAGATGGATGATGGGGGGAAGAAAGAAAATCCCCCCCCCATGCCCCAGTACATTTTAGAAGAGGTATGAGAAAAAGAATTATTTCCACTCAGGATATTGGGTCATAAAAGTTATTTCCTATCTTTTCATTTCACTCCAGTAAGGTGATGCTTTCTGTTCATCTAAAGTTCTATAAGATCTGTTTTTTGGAGGCTGTGTTTATTAAAGTCAGTCACTCAGGAAGCATTTATCAAAGTGCTAATTATGAACCAGTCATTATACTAGGTGTGGGCAATAGAAAAAGATTTATAAGATTTTTAAAGAGTCCCTGTCTTCAAGGATCACAAGTAAATACATTCCAACAATCTGTATATAATATTAATAGGAAATAATTGACAGAAAAGGCCATAGAACTAAATAGACATGGGAAAGGATTTGTATAGAAGAGGTTTTAGTTGGGAGTTGAACAAAATCAAAAGTCAGGAGGCTGAGGAATATGAGAATTCCAAGCATAAGGGACGACCAGAGAAAATTCCTAGGATCAAGAGAATTTCTTGCTTGTGCAACAGCAAGGAGACCCCCTTCATGGGAATGAAGAATGTGTGGTGAGGAATAAGTTATAAAAGACTGGAAGAGTGGGGAAGGAGAACATAGGTTATATAAAATGTTTTGGAGGCCAAAAGAAGATTGTTTTTGATAATAAAGACTGTAGGGAACCACTGGTATTGAGAAGGGGAATGATGTAGTTGTAATATTCTTTAAATCACTTTGGCAGCTATCTGGAAGATAAATTGGAAACAGACTTGAACCAAGTGGATACATCAGCAGACTATTGGAATAATCCATGAGGTGATAAAAGGCCTGCATCAGGAAAGTGACACTATTCAGAGAAGGGGAGTCTAAGAAACGCTGCAAAGGTAAAAATAGTCTTTGGCAAATGATTGACTATGGGGGTGATAGATAAGAAAGTTGAGGATGACTTGAGGATATGAGTTTAAAAGAATGGGAAGATGGTGCCCTGTCAGTAATATAAAAGATTGAAGCAGGGAGGATTTGGGGGAGAAAGATGATTTTAGTTTTGGGCATGTTGAACTAAAGAAATCAACAAGACATCAAATTTGAGATGTCTAATAGTCTGCTGGAGATGTGAAATCTGAGGTAAATAGAGTTTCTGGGGCAAGATAGGGAGATTTGAGAATCATCAGTCCAGAGTTGATAACTGGATGCACAGGAATTAGGATTGTTAAGAGCAGTAATACAGAGGGAACAAAGAAAAGGGTCTAGGATAGAACCCTTTCTGATGATGCCCATGGTTCTGAAAGAGGGTCCAGCAAATAAGACTGATGAGTAGTTTTAAAAGTATGAAAGTCATGGGGAATTAGTGTCCTGAATACCTAGACCAAACAGAGTCTTGAGGGGAATAAGGTTATGAACAGTGTCAAAGGATTCAAAGATATCAAGAAGATTGAGGACAGAAAGAAGGTCATTGAATTTGGCAATTATGAGATCATTTGTCACTTCGGTTTGAGAAGGAATGAAGAGGTTAGATGAACCACAGTGGGGAGTCAGAAAATGAGGTACAGTATGATTTCCCACCAGCAGTGAGGGCCCAATTGAGATTGCCTAACAAAAATTTCCAGTGGACCTAATTAATATGATTGTGCTATTTTCTCTCCTTTAATTCAGCATATATGTAAGACTTACAGCAGCACAGGGCAGCAGTGATCCAAGGGTGAAACTTGGCAGAGCACAATTAGTGATACAAAGGGGCCATGTATTCAAGAGAAGAGGACACTGCAAAGATAGAGACGAGAGAGTAGCAAGTGCAGATGTAAGGGTGTGAGAGAGAAATGAGAGGATAAAGCATTAGAGGTCACTGTGAAAGAAGTAAAGTATGTATGTAATGAAAGCTAAAAAGAGAAGTTTAAAACCAATAGATTATTGTCAGATAATAGATTGTGGAAATGGAGCATAGAAGTAGTACATGGGATACACTTCTCTGATGCGACTACAGTACACTGGAGGAGTAGCCCAGGGGAAGAGAAAGTTGAGGAATTGAGAGATCAGAGTATTTGAGGGAAGAGTCAATATTGATGTTGAATGCTGAAGTCCCCTGCAAGAGTGAAGAGGAGAGAAAATTGTGACTCATGCATTGAACTGGGTGAAGAAGGATGGGGAAATGAGTTAGAGGTCTATAAACAAGAGTTACCAGAATTTGGATTGGATAGTAGAGATGCATAGCATTGATCTCAAGAGAGTGAGGTTACTGAGTAATGGAGTGAAAGGGAGAACCTAGAAGTGGAAATGGGGAGCAAAGAATATTCCAGGTACACTTCCTCACCCAGAAAGATGAGTGAAGGTGCAGTCAGAATGAGAAAGGGAGGCTACAATACCTGCAGGAACCAGGTCTCAGTGATTGCTAAAAGATGGAAGGAGTGGGTCAAAATGTGTACATTGTTTAGACATAAAACATGCTTCAATTAGAACAAGCAACAGTTTATCTTTCAGATTTATAGAGCTAGGAGGAATTTATGGCCAAACATGAGAGAAAGAGAGAGAATATTTAAAATGAAAAATGGATCATTTTGATTTTGATATTATAGAAGAAATTAGTCAAACATATGAAAACAAGTCATTACCCAATTGATGAACAGGCAGCTTTTCAGATGAAAAAATAAAAACTAGGTGTAGTCAAAAACAATGCTCTAAATCATTGAGTCAAGAAATGCAAAATAAAACAATTCTGAGATACCACACCATACCTGTGAGATTAGCTATACAACAAAAGAGAAAAATGATCAATGTTGGATGAGATGTTTGGGACACTAATGCACTGCAAGTTGTCAACTGATTCAGCCATTCTGGAGTGCAATTTGGAACTGTGCCCAAAGAGTATAAACTGTACACACATAACTTTGATGCAGCTATACTACCACCATATTTCTATACCAAAAGATCTTGCAAAAGGGGGAAAGACTCAGACATACAAAAATTTATAGTATTTCTTCTTGTAGTTGCAAAGAATAGATGCCCATCAGTTGAAGAATGGCTGCAAAAATCATGTTAATATGATGAAATACTATTTTATAAGAATAAGCAGGTGAAGTTCAGAAAATCTTAAATGAATTGATGATGAGTGAAGGAGAACATTGTACACATTAACAGCAACATTGTTTATAATCAAATATGATAGACTTAGCTCCTCTCAGCAATTCAATGAGTAAAGACAATTTTAAAAGACTTGATGGAAAATGCCATCCACATGTAGAAGAAAAACACTAGAGTCTGAAGGCAGACTAAAGCAAATTATTTTTACCTTAATATTTATTTACTTTTTTTAGAAAGATTTTATTTCTTTTGAATTTTACAATTTTTCCCCTAATCTTGCTTCCCTCCACACCCCCCCCCTGCAAAAGGCAGTTTGTTAGTCTTTACATTGTTTCCATGGTATACATTGATCTAAACTGAATGTGATAAGAGAGAAATGATAATCCCTAAGGAAGAAACATGAAGTATGATAAATAGGAGAATTACAAAATAAAATAACATTTTTTTAAAATTAAAGTTAATAGTCTTTGGTCTTTGTTCAAACTTTACAATTCTTTCTCTGAATACAGATGGCATTCTCCATCACAGATATCCCCAAATTCTGCCTGATTGTTGCCCTGTTGGCATGAGCAAGTCCATTAAGGTTGATCATCACTCCCATGTTGCTGTTAGGGTGTACAATGTTCTTCTGGTTCTGCTCATCTGGATCAGTATCAGTTCATGTAGATCTTTCCAGGCTTCCCTGAATTCCTGTCCCTTCTGATTTCTAATAGAATAGTGTTACATCACATACATATACCACAGTTTATTAAGCCATTCCCCCATTGATGGACATTCCCTCAATTTTTCAATTCCTTGCCACCACAAACAAAGCTGCTACGAATATTTTTGTACAAGTGATGTTTTTACCCTTTTTCATAATCCCTTTGGGGTATAGACCCAGTAGTGGTATTGCTGGATCAAAGGCTATGCACATTTTTTTCTTGCTCATTTTCTCTTTTATTCTGATTTTTTTTTCATAATAGGACTAATATGGAAAAGATGGTGATGGTATTTGTCCTTCATTCCTGAAAAAAACCATAACATCAGGAAGGTGATTCCATGACAAGTATGTAAATTGGATTTGAGTGAAGGGCTGCTGTGCTTAGTCATCCTCACTTTCTCCTCTGGATGCAGTGGTCAGACATGAATCAAGACAACTGGGGCTAGTCATGGATAAGTGGCAATTGAGGTTAAGTGACTTATCCAATGTTAAACAGCTTGAAAATGTTAAGTGTCTCAGATAAGATGTGAACTCGGGTCCTACTGATTCCAGAGCTAAGGTTCTTTCCATTGCTCATAATAGATGCCCTATTCTTAAACATGATTGTACATTTATAACCTATCATCAACTAGTCACCATGGGGAGGTGGTATAGAAAGGAGGGAGCTTGAAATGTGTGGAATGCAAAATTTTACAAAACACAAATGTTGAAAATTAACTTTCCATATAATTAGAAAACAAAAAATTTTAAAGAACAGAAGTTGGAAGGAGTAGAAAGGAAGAGGAAAGATTTAGAATGAAAGGTGCTTGTAACCTAGGCATGCTGCCTAGGCATTTCAAAAGCCACAGTATAAGGACTGGATGATGTCTGGTTAAAAATTTGACCTGGAACAATTAAGGATGGGGTTTAGAGGCCTAGTGATAGGGGATGAGGAATGGAAATTGGATGATGCTCTACAGAGGTTCAAAATAATGGCATGTGTAGAGAACAATCTAATGTAGGTATGTTCATCAATTAGTAGAAGGTACTGATCATTTCACCAAAAACTGGCAACAGGCATGATGAAAATGTAGCATGAGATGGAAGGTCAGTTGGAAGGCTTTGCTTCTCTGTGCTTCAAAGATTGAAGATTAAGCAAGAGATATAGCACCAGGAGATTGAAGTCCCCACTGACTTCCCTTTTCTTACTCCATAGCAAGACAGGAACAATAAGAGATAGAAGATTTCAGTTCAGAGGGGAAAGTCACTCCTTGCCTTGGAGACTCTCTGGGCTAAAGGATAGCAGGAGATGGAAATGACCTTATACTGGCACAGGTGAAAATAACCCTGGCTGTCCGTAGCTGCCTACAGTGTAAGATCAAGCAGGGGGGGAGAAATCTTGAGCAGAAGGAGAAGCCCACTTGTGGAAGACATGTTAGTTTGCTCCCTTGCCACATACTTTTAGAGAAAATATGCAGCAGAAGATGGAAGACTGTTGGGAGCCAGGGTCTCTAAGCTGTTTGACACAGTTGCAGCAAGAAGACTCAAGGCAGTCACACTACCTGATGGAACTACATTTCCTTCTTCAATATATATAGGGATTTCATGCATACCAATATTTATAGGTTTATTGTTGATTACAATATTTACTCACCCTAATACTGGAATAACTATAAAGGAAGGATTTCAGGAAAATTCCTTGAATAAAACAGATTGTAAACTCTGTCCAAATTTAACAGGACTACCTCTCTCTGAGGCATACAAAAGGCTTCAACATTATAAAATCTCTGGAAAACCCAGCACTGGGAATTCCAAGGAGATGCCAGAATATATACAGGGAAAACAGATACAAGATGGGTCAGATAGAATTCCAGGGAAATTAATAGTTTTGCCCCCCTTACCATACACAGAAAAATATGAAAAAGATGGTGAGAATATATAGTACAGGTGACTGATATGTGAATTCCAGGAGCCTTAGTTTCGTGGGAAAGAATAAAAAAGTCATAGAAACTGTGACTTCTACCAACAAGGCCTTAAAGAAAAATTGGTTATTGTAAGAGTTAACGGATGGTTGGACAAGCATAAAGACCCTCATTATAGATTGTTAAGGAAGTGTATCGAAAAACATTACCTACACAAAAAAAATATAAAAAACTTTCCATTAAAAGAATTGCTTAATTAATAACTTTAAATGAATTAACAATTATACAATGTAGTAATAAATAAGGTAACAGGTTAAGGTCATCATGATCTGAGTAGGGATAAGAAATCAATTAACTATATGATTATTACTTAAACTTGTAATCACAAGATAAAAACTTGTAACCATATGAACTATATGGTTGATGATGAAAATTGTACACTCTTGTAATGAAGGAAATGATCTCAGCTTGTTTGTTTGCTTGAAACATACATGATTCTGAAACTATAAAAATAAATCCAAGCAGCTGACAGTCAACCTGTTCCTGCCTTTACCCACTTGTTGACTCAACTCATTTCGCTGACTCTATCCCTCCTGTCAGGTTCCAAGAACCCCTCGGAGGCTGGACCCCCCTCAGAAGACTATCAGTCAAAAGAAAGTGTCTACTCCTTGACATCCCATCATGCTCCAGGCAGGTAGAGAAATGTGGAGTGTTGTTTACACACTTTATAAGACTGACTTTGCCCCTTTGGGGTCATTCTCCACACTTCTTTCCTTCACCCGTGTTGTCAAACAACCACTGTTGAGACATACCCTCTGGACAATGATGAATTGACCATCAAAGAGCAACATATTCTTTTCCCAAATTTCCCATCCCATCACAGTAATTCTGAATTCCAGATGGAAGTTGTTCAAACCAATGTCCACCTCCCATTGATTGCTCCTTTATTCTCATCCCTCTCAATCCTTTCAACCTCCCCAATCTAATGCAATCAAACCCTTCGACTGTGTCTTCTGAAAAGCTTATTTGATAGCTAACAAACTGAATTTCATCTTATGCCTCTTGTTCCAAGAGTACTTGAGCCAAAAAATTCAAAGTTTTAAATTCAAATGAAAAGATAAACTAACAGAACAAGTTGGGAAGGAACGAATGGAATTTTTATACTTTATTTTGAAAACTAAAAGTTTTATAAAATAGAATATTAAAATGACACGCAAAAAGAATGGTATAATTTAGCAATTAATCTTCTAATCCTAAACTTATCTCTTATCAAAATACATTTTCACTTACCCAAGTTACAGGAAGTATAGAACCATAATGACTCAGTATTTTACAACTAGAAACTAAACATTGTGTGTGTGTGTGTGTGTGTGTGTGTGTGTGTGTGTGTGTGTGTGTGTGTGTGTATAATCTGAGTATGGCTGAAGTTCTCTGTCCAGTGGGTGGCACCACCATACATTGTTTTACACACTCAAGGAAACTCCATATGCATATATATAGATATGTGTGTGTGTGTGTTTGTGTGTGTGTGTTAAGTATTCATATACTTTTCTAAATTGAAGGTTTCCAAGATAGTACATAGTCCATCCAAGCATTTCCTCCTTTAAATATAAGAACTCAATACTGTCAAGTCTTTCTTAGCACCACTGTCCTTATTCTTGTGCTTGTTTATTTTTTTAATAAGAACAATAATTAGTTGCCTTCCCTTATCAGTTGCTTTCCATACCCTAACTATCAGTAACTGTAACCAGTGAGGGAATATTTGATGATCAAACTCTGGGCAGATAAAGAAAATTCAGAACACTATAGCATCATCTCACGAACACTACCCCACATTTCCCATTTCTTTGGCATTAGTTCTTAAATATCACATAAGACACTTAGGAGTTTCCTTTTCATTTCAGGAAACATCTTGATGACTTATTTTCTTGTTCTTCAAGTTCCACTGGTTTGAGAGTCGAAGGACTCATGCAAGTTTAGCAGTTCAACTAATCCTGAAGGACTCATGCAGGTTTAGCAGTTCAACAGGTCCTGCATATCAAGGGAAGTTACATGATGACCCTTCTGGTGGGACTTTTAAGTGAAGTCACCTGTTCAATTGAGAAATGAGGATATTGTTTTTCTATGGAACTCCCTGAGAGCTATGAGCCTTAAGAGGCACAGTTTGACTATCAGAAGCATCAGAGTTGGAGGATATCTTTCTACTCCAGTGTTGGGAGAGTTCACCATCCTTTTCCACAGACTTTGGTTGGAGTCCATCCAGTCTACTTTTACCTGAAATATTGAAAATATGCATTTTTAAAAGTAGCAGCATACTTGATTTAATTCAATAAAAACTTTTAAGTAACAACCACATACCAGTGATATGGAAGGCCCTGGAAAGAAGTGTGATCAAAGCTGCTTCGAAGTACTGAAATGCATCTTTTTCTACCCTCCTAGGACTATGTTTATGTGGTATAAACAGAGGAATGAATGGGGGAATTGAGGTATACTAGAATATGTGTCACCTTTTTACAAGGATGCTTTGAAAGACTTCAGGGAACCTGGGGACAAAGGTGTTAATCTTTTTATTGAAAGAAAAAGTCCTAACACCTATGTTCTCTTTCATCTAACCACTATTTACAAACAATTATCTCTGCTTGATGGTTGTCACGCTGTCTTCATGAATGTTCTGTCTTCAAACCAGACTGATTCATGTGATCAACTCAACCTACTGAAGTCATCTTAACCCATTAAAATGGGAAGGATTCAATGATATTGCACCTACAGTATAAATCCCTAGATGACTCTGATGGGAGTGGTAGGATTATATTAATTGCATATTAGGCTGGATCTCACTTCTATAGGTGTACTCCCCACTAGAGGGTGCAGTTGCTTCTTAAAAGAACCATAAGAAGTGATTCTTCTTTCACGGTGGCCTTAGTTTTGTTTATTAGGAGTCAGACACTCCACTTGGCATTACAGTTGGGAAGGTGGTGGGCAACTGCTGCTTGTCTGGGCCAGTTTCCTAACTCTGCTGAAAAGGGGGCTGTTGGTTTCAAATTGTAACAATTCAGGGACTCAAGCAGGATGTTCCTAAATCCCTGGGGATCCCCCATGGAAACATGAGGTAGGGTGCTCATGCTCAAATTTGAATGGTTCCCATTTTGTTCTTGGGAAAAGCCCAGCTGCATCTAAGGTTTCCGAGATCTTGGTATTGGCCAAGTGGAGTGACCAAACAATGAAGGAACATCAGTCGGTGGCAGGTGATCCTTGAAAGGCTACAATACTGGCTATAATATTGACTTACAATACTGCCTTGATGGCTGAGACCTCATTCTAGGTGGGACCAGCCCCTCTAACCTAGGGATAGGAGGACGGGGATCAAAAAGAAAAGCTGAGGGAGGAGAGGATTTCCTCCTGAGGATTCCCCAAAGCAATCCACAGGAGAGATGCTAATAAATTGGAATAGTCTATGTAGCCCAGGACCTCTTGAAGGGATTCAGGGGCAGCCTGGAGCATGGGCATGGATTGGATCTGTGGTTTTAGCTAGGTGTTTAGTGGGTGTGTTTAAAGTTTAAATTGTCTTTGTCTTGCGTGTCATAATTTCCAGCTGTCTGATCTGATTGGCCAATTTTAGTCTCCTGTTTTTCCAGGTTCCTGGACCTGGAGAATTCTCTCTCTTTTCTCAAAACCAATTTTAAAAGAACTCAGGGTCAGAGGAGAGACAGACTCTGCCTGTTCCAGGGGAAGAGAGGAGAAATAAGTTCCTCAGAGATGTATAGTTCTTTTCGAGTCATGCAGAGGTTTAGCACAGGGGAAGTCTTCTCCCTTCTCCCACATCCTCTCTGCCTTCTTCCCTCCCTGCTGCTCCTGCCTTCTCTTGGGTGTTTCACTGGGGTTTGGGAAGGTCTGTTTCTCAAAGCTAAGATACTATTCATAGGGAAGGTTTGTTGCGAATTTTGGAAGTCTTGCTATTAAATGAATGTCTGTACCTCACCATAAAAATTTATGAAATAATTTGAAAATGTATTGTTACTGGGTTGTGAATAGTTTGAGGTTAAAAACATCTTTATTGGTTGATGTTTTTATCTTTAAAGGGGAATATTTTGTGACAAAATAAAGAGACATGCTGTGATAAGTAAATTCATATATTGGTAATATGGTTTATATAGCTGTAAAAGTAAAGTTTTTAGGGGCTAGGTGTCACAGGGAATAAAGCATCAACCCTGAAGTCAAGAGGACCTGAGTTCAAATTGGGCACTTAATAATTACCTAGTTGTATGACCTTGGGCAAGTCACTTAAGCTCACTGCCTTGCAAAGAACCAAAATGAAAAGGTAATGCTTTAATAATTCATTGGATCAGTCAGAATAATATGAACTGAAATCTGAAGAAGGAAATTTGTAAAATGGATTTGAAGGGAATTGAGAAGAGTAGAAAGAGTTAGAAGAAGGAATAGAAAGTATGAAATATTTGGGGTTTTCTCTGAACCATAAGAAAGACATATTTAAGAAAAATATGGTTTTAAGCATGTGAAGAAAGTATGAATTAAGTGTAAAATATATATATATATATATATAAGAAAAAGTTATGTAATCTTTATGGTATTATAAAAACGAGAATTGAACTGTATTAAGCTGTGCTCAGAATCTTAAAACTGAGACCCTATATATGAATTCAGCTGTAACATTTGTTTATACTCTTCACCTAATTAAAATAAATGATCTAAAATGTGAATTCTTTTATTTAGGGCTTTTAAAATACCAATGTGAAATTGAAAATTACTTGCAAATGATCATCTGACCTTAAAGATTCCAGGGTCTAGCTCATGCCTGAGTATTAAAAAACTGCAATGGTTTAACTTCAGCAGGAAGAAAAGTTTTCTGTGATAAGGTGTTTGGCATGAAAGCATTTGCTATATGGATGTTAACCTATCTTCTGCGTGAGGCAATCTGAAAATATATCTAATTAAATTAAAAAAGTAAATGTTCCAGGGGCAACTAGGTGTTGCAGTAGACAGAACATCTACCCTAGAGTCAGAAGGACCTGAGTTCAAATCCAGCCTCAGACACTTAACTCCATTGCCTTGCAACAACTAAAAACCAAAAAACAAATGTTCTAATATTAAGAAATATAGGTTAGGGGTGGCTAGGTGGCTCAGTGGATAGAGCATGAGCCTTGGAGTCAGGTGGACCTGAGTTCAAATTTGACCGCAGACAATAATTACCTAGCTGTGTGGCCTTGGGCAAGCCACTTAAATCCATTGCCTTGCATATATATATATATGTTAATACTAATGAGTACAAACTTGAACAATGGGAGATAAGAATTGTACTGATGAAAATGAGTTTTGTAAACTTCTAGGTTTTTGAAAGGAATTTAAGGTTTGTCTATGAAAAATTGTGAATTGTGAATTTATTAATGTGAGTTATTAGGAAATATATAGTAGAGGAAATTTGGACAGGAAATTGTTGTATCATTCTCTCTGCACTATATATATCTTCCATTGTTTAAAGTGTTTAAAATGTTAAATTTTGGCAAATTTCTTGTACAGAATGGAGAATAATTGCATCATTTTAAATTGACAAACTTGTTCCATCTTAGAATATTCTTATGTAAGTTAAGGTGGAAGAAAGCAGATTTTTCAATGCTGTTCAAATAAACCATCTGTGTTATACAATTTAAAATACAATAAGTCTTTGGTAAACTTTGCCATTTGTGATAAGAGTAGTTTAATAAGGTATGTTCTCCCTGACTTAAACCCTTCCTTTTGGAAGCACACTTGAGTTCAAGGAATATAGTATTTAGAAGTTGTGTGATAATTGGAATTTATTGCATGTGAAGAGATTTGGGGAATTTATGAAATTCCAATATTAAAGATTTATTTTAGCTGTAAGATGAAAAACTAGAAGATCTATTAATTTCCAAGTTCCCAACTAATGTAATGTTTAAAGTTTTGTGATTATCCTTTTAACAGCAGAAATATTTGTTGTTTTTAAGAAAGAAAAACATTCTCAGCATTTGTGTAGGAGGACCAATTTCCAAATATTTAAGCTAATTCATTATAATGTGATAGTGTTATTTATAGTTATTATAGAAAAGTTTCTAATTTTTAAGATTACTATTTGTGAAATATTTTGACCTTGAATTAATATTAAAAGCATTTTAATTGTGAAGTAGAAAGGATCTTGCTGTTTTAACCTAAAATTTATTTTCCATGGTATAAACAGTTATATTAGTGTTTTGAAATTATTATAAGATTAACTTCTTGAAAAATCTTATTTTCTTATTTTCTCTTTGAGATTAGTATATTTAGGATAGAGTAAATAAGTTTGTAAAATGTAAAACACATTAAGATAAGTTCAATGTTAAGAAACTTTCTTGTTTATTTCATTTTAAGGGAATAAGATTTCAGCATGGAAACTTTGTTTACTGAAGGTTAATTCATATATCAACTTATTTGAAATCTAATGTTGGAGCTTAGGAACACCTGTAATAACTACATGCAAACTATTTGAGAGTCATCTAAAGATTCTGGAAGCAACAGTGTTGATCATATTTATTGGATGTTTACAATAAACATCTAAGAGGAAATTGTTTCTTTAAAATATGTTTCTATGTGTAAATTGGGATGATTGTAGTCAAAATCTAAATCTTTTGTTCACTTTGAAGTAAAATAACCTGCATAAAACATGGATAAAAATAATTTGAGATTTTTCTGTGATAAACTTGATATTTGTTCATGTAAACTCAATAATTGATATTTGATTCTTATAAACTAAACTCATCTAAAAGTCTGATTCTTTGAAGTTTTACTATTTTGAGATCCTATGGGACTGCTGAATTGGCATTATTCTGTGTCTGACTTGAGGAATAATCATCAAAAGAAATGGTGAGGGAGTCATTGTCTATAGAAGCCAGAAAACCCAATGAAGGCTGAACACTGCAGGTGACCAGTTCTTTGGGATAAGATTTGAAAGAGCAAATTTCAAAGTTCTGAGAGTCAACTCTTTTGACTTGATTTCCCAAATGTGACATTTGGAAAATGTCTCACCTGGAGGTTTTAAAACCTAGCTCAAGTCATTTGGTTACTCACATGACATCAGCCTGAAAACTGACATTTAAATATACGTTTACATATATATATATATATGTATATATATACATATATATATATATTTCTCTTTAATGTCACAGTAAACTTTACAGTAAACTGCTATAATAAAGTTAGGTGATCAATATTAAAATCAGATATAGGGTGCAGCTACATGGAGGAGTAGATGGGTTCTCCTGACACCAGGGCCACTGTTCTGAGTTCAAATTTGACCTCAGACACTTAATTTCCTAGCTATGTGACCTTAGGCAAGTCACTTAACCCCACTACCTTACCAAAAAAATAAAAACCATATATACATATATATATATATATATATATAAATTTTGAGTCATATGGCCTACAACATTCTAATAGCCAGACAGGCTAATGTTGTATAGCCTTGACATCTATTGTCAGTTATTTGTTCCTATGAGAATTTCTTTTAATGCTAAGGGGGACATGTAAGCAAAACAATAAAAAAAATTTGAGCTGTTTTATGGAAAGGAATGTGAGTCAACTAAGTACGTTAGAAAGAGTATAATTTCTGTTCTATTTAGAAATATTCTGAGGAGAAAATTCACTTTTAGTTATGGATGTTTGAGTCATTTTAATAGCAAAATTTATGAATCATTTACTGGACACTTTGTTCTGGAATGATTATCTAATGTATATGTTACAAGTTTAATCTGGCAAACGTTAGTAAATTCACTTTTGTAGTGAAACCTTTTATTAAGAGTGGAGTAGCAGCCTCCAAATGGAAGATCAAAAGAAGATAATGTCAAGGACAAAACTAGATCAATTCCTATTTGTAACTAAATTTGCTGGGTATATCAACATGACAGTGGGCAAGACAAAATATAAATTGTGAATATGAGTTTTGATCTGATTAAAATATTATGTTAAGAAGTGCTTTCACTAGAAAAGGTCTCTACTTAGTCACCTTAACCAGAGAGGACTTTTTGAAACAGACTCTGAAGGTACAGAAGGACATCAGATGTTTCCAGAAAAAAATGGAATGGACCAGAAGCTCATCTTCTACATCTTGCATTTTATGTGTAGGGGTTATTTCATCAATGAAGACTGTCCTCTTAATATCTGTAACTTTCCATTTGATTCTGTGTTGCCCATACTCATGCCCCTCCGAGTAGATAAACTCCATGTTTGTTGACTGCCAATTTCCAGGATGGGAGTTGAGGCTATCGAACTTCCATTTATATTCTCAACAAACTCATAAGATTAAAGGCAAAAGTAAAGATCATCACCAACCCAACAGCTAAGGTACTGGAATTATTAATTTACACACACCTGGAAAGCTAACTATGAATCCTGTGCATGATTTAGCTGATAATAAAATTATCAATGCATTTGTTTTTCTTAATTTTGAATCTTATTCTTTTCTCTCAACATGTTCAATTTTGATCATTATCATGGTTGCAAATATAAAGCCTATATCAGAGAAAAATTGTAAAACTCAAAACCTAGCAAAAATGATTGGTAGAAACTACAATGTAATTGGAAAAAAACAAATATCAGTAAAATAGAATGAATACACATCTCTGATAATTTGATAGAAGTGCCAGTGAGGAGGATTTTGAAATAATGCTAAAGTGATTTGAGGAACAAACCACAAGGTGTGGAAACCAAATTTTTAAAGGAGTTTGTGAAAGAATGCTGCCAGTTAAGATATCACAAAAGCATGAGCCTCTGGGTGATCCAGGCCTAGATGGTGCAGCATTCATGCAGGAATGTAGAAACCTGTCCTATCATATGGTTGGTAGAATTAAAGTTCCTCTTGAAGGGGCCTATGCCTAAATTGGCTCAAACTGGATGGGTCAACACACATGTTTAGTTTCATGCATATCTTAACACAAATGACAATGAACCTCAGTTAACAATCTGCATATTACAAGGGAAGGGACCACTTTTATCAGTCAAGGGTTATTTGGACACATCATTTTCCTATTATAGATTATCAATCATTTAATTCATCTCTAAAAGGCTACTAGATTTATTGAATTTTGAGTCATCCTTGTGGTTGCCCTGACAATGCCAGCTTTGTCAGCCTTAAATGATCAGTGATCAGACTTCCAGCCAAGATGGTGGAGAGAAGACAGGCACAGTTCTAAAGTCTCCTGATCTTTTCCCCATCTATCACATGAAAAAAAAAAAACCTCTTGAAAGAAATCTGACCCACAAAACTCAGAAAAGCCAGGAGAAAGAACATCTACCTCAGGATTTGTCTCCCTCAGCAGCACTGGCCGAATTTGGGCAGGTGAGTCTGGGCTCAGAGGGAGGATCAGCCCCGGATCAACCAGATTAACAGCTGAATTGGAGCCAGGGGTCTTAAGGCCCGAGAGCCAGACCTGCTGGATCAGCTGTGGGGCTAGACGGCAGGGGTTTGAGTCAACTAGGGAGCAGAGGCACTGGTGTTGGTGCTGTCCCCCAGGAGCTTGTGGACAGGGCTGGGGGGAGAGTTCTGGTGCAGGAGAGCTGCGGACACCATCCCTGGGCTCCTCTGGTCTGAGGAACTCTGAGTCCCATTACAGCTCAGACCTCTTCCCAGAACAAACAAATGAAAACTACTTCTGCTTCAAGCCCAGGTGGGTGAGCAGAAGAACCAGCCCAGCTGAGGAATGACCTCAGGACAGGGTAAAGCCCATCATTGATTGAAGGCAAAAGAATTCAATAGCTCCAACTCCTCCCTTCAAGCAAAGGGAGAAGACCTCAATCAAGGTCCCAGACACTCCGGAGAAAGCAACCAACACCACCTACTGGCCAGCCAGAGAAATTGCATTCAGTGGGTAAAGCCTCTAGTGATCCCAAGCCCCTGTGAACTAGCCCCTTCCCCAAATCAAGGTCTTAGCAAAATGAAGAAGGGTCAGCAAAAGGTGGATCCATAGAAAAATTCGTGGAAGCAAAAGACCCTAACTCAGAAAGACCTAGAACATCTGAGGAGAATACGATCTGGTCTTCAGCACAGAAAGACTTCCTTGAAGAAATAAGGAGCTTAAAAATTTGGGAGAGACAATACCTTGCAACAAGAAAACAAAACCTTGGAAAGTACAATTGGTCAAATAAAATGATCAGTGATCAGACATTCCCTGCCCCCTTTTTATTTCATGCCCCATGGCTTTGCAGAGTGTCTGTCAAAAATTAAATTAATATTTAGTGATATGAATCCTTAAATATGAGTATTGATAATTTTATAATATTCCTTACATTCAATTGCACTTTAAACATTTACAAAGTACTTCATATTTATGCAAATTGGATACTCAACAAAATTTTGTGAAGGAAGTTCCAAATGACAGAATCTCTATTTTATAGGTGAGAAATCTGAGTCACGGAGAGATAAATGACTTGCCCAAGGACACAAAGCTAGTAAGTAGATGAACTTAGCATGAAGAACTCCCAATCCAGGTTCTTTGATTTCAAATGATCATTTTCATTATCTTGCTGCCTCTATATGTGTCTTATAAAGGCTAGCACTGGCCCTAGAGTCAGGAGGACCTGAGTTCAAATCCCACCTCAGATGCTTAATTATCTAGTTATGTGCCCTTGGGCAAGTCTCTTAACCCCATTGCCTTAAAATTTTTAAATTTTTTTAAAAAGTGTCATAAATAAAGGCTATTCCTGAGTTTCTGTGGCCAAGGTCTGATTCATCACGTGGTGGCCAATTCCCCAGGTTGAGCCCATATGTTAGTCAGTGAACGAACTTATGTCTATGCATTAACTGCAAAGGATACAGAGAAAAAAGAACTCATCTAATGAATCTGAACATATCCATGTGGCTTCTAGACAAGCACCAGATTTAAGAGCTTTTCTCCCCTGGAAACAGTTTTCCTAGGTGAGTACAGGGAATATCCCTTCAGGAATTCAGGGTCAGTTCACTGAAATTCTTCATTAACATATTTTGTGTGTAGTATCCAAAGGGCTGAAAGTCTACTTGAGAATTCTAAAACCTTGTTCTCCATATTGACTTCACTACAAATTAGTATTGGAAAAAGCCTTAATGATCATTAAGTTCAACTCTCTACCTTTATGGCTAAGAAAATTGAAGCTCATAGAAGGTGACTTTTCTAAGACCATTTAAGCAAGGAGTAACAAGAGTCAAGATTTGAATCCAGGTACTCTGACTTAAACCTAACATTCTTTCCACTATATGTGTTATTCTAGACAATTTCTTTTACCACCAAAAGTACCACCAAAAGAATAAAGAAACTAGTTCTATTTCTGACTGTAAAAATTCCCAATGGCAAATTAGCTGGTTGACTATTAATATGATTTTACTGTAGAATGAGGCAACTAGGCAGCATAGAGGATACATCACTGGACCTGGAATCAGGAAGACTCATCTTTCTGAGGTCAAGTTTATCCCTTGACATTTACTAACTGTATCATCTAGGCAAGTCACTCAACCCTCTCTGCCAATTTTCCTCATCTGCAAAATGACTTTGAGAAGGAAATGGCAAACCAGTTCACTATCTTTCACAAGAAAATCCAAGAGGAATCAGAGGTGAAACAACTGAATAGCACCACCACTACAGTGTCACTTTGTGCTACAAACCAGATTCAGTAGGTTCAGGTTCAACAAAAAAAGATTTAATACATACTAGGTCAATCTGAGTTCCAGCACAGTTGAATTGCATACCTGGAAAGTTTTAGTGTCTATATGTACCTCACTTTAAGGCAAAAGATTCTTCTGGTTTGAAAAGCTATATATACCTATCAATTTATTTTCATTAAAATGATCACCTCCCTGTTCCAGTCTTCTTTCCTACTTATTATTGAATTGTAAAATGCTCAAGCATGGTGTTGAAATTTCCACATTGACTCCTCAGGACCCAGCATAGAAAGTGTCTGTTACATGGTGTCCACATATAAACTGCTTTCTGTATTAAATTGAATTTTTAAATCTTTTAGGGAAGTTTTATGTAATTGAATACTAGGGATAAATTGAATCACAAAATTTCATTTCTGTTACTCTGGATTTTTAAAAATTGATAGGTTAAAGATAGGGATACAGACACATACATGTACATAGACACAGATTATGAAAAAACAAAAAGTTCATAATGGGATCTAGTGATGGGTGACCCTCTGGTATCATTGCCATATCATCAATTCCCTTAATGATTTACTATGTGCTCTAAGGTCTGGCATTCAAGATGCTCAGCCTTAAGGCATAAGTAAAGTTGCTCTTGATATTGGTACAGTATCTAAAACAAGTTCTTCTTTTGAGTTCATCATTAGATTGTTGCCATGGATTGGTATTGTCAATTTAAGATTGATAGACCTTGAAAGGTGAAAGAATTCACATACAGTCCTGGGATTTTAAACCTGTTCAGGATTCATTATACAAACCTGAAAAGTAATTAGATTAAAGTCTCTCTTCCTCCTGGAGAAGCAGCAAGAAGCTTGTAGGATGTTTGAATGCAGGATTGAATGACAAAAATATAGGAGAGGTTTGAGTGAGAAAGAGAAGGAAATGAAAAGGAAAAGAGAAGACTTGACTAAGAGGGAAAGGATAGACAGGCATAAGGGCTGGCTTAGTCTGGCCACATTACCTAGGTCCCATGGTTCTCCAGAAAGCCTAGGCTAGGAGCAGGGTATCTAAGAAAGAGAAATAGCCAACCTTGCAAAGTGAAGGTCCAGTGAAGAAGAGAGAGAGGGGAAAAAAGGAAGGCCCATCCAGACGAAGAAAAAACAAAACACAACCCTTCAGAATCTGATGAACACATTATAAAAATTCTCTTATGTATCTCTTTCCCTTAATCCCTTAATCTAACCTTTAATTTCCTCATACAGAAAATGACTAATCTGTAAAGATGTATATATATATATATATATATATATATATATATATATATATATATATATATATACACATATATAGAAAACCTCTCTGAGTCTCAGTTTATTCATCCTTAATGAGGTCATTAGGCAATGTGGCCTTAAGATATGAAATGACAAGCATTTTAGATGTTTATCTTTCCTTGATTCCATCTATATTTCATAACTTTTATGGAGGGAATCTATTTTCCCTTATAAATTTCATTTCTCAAAATCCAAATCTCATAATGGGATCTAGTGATAAGCTAATAAGCTTTTGAGTATTGATTTGATGTGTTGGAACAGACATGCACAATCTCATGGAAGTTAAATATATTATTTTTTATTTCAAATACAATGACTATGTATATATAAGACTAAAAGTTTATGGAAATTTAAAAGACTTTTTAAAAAGAAATAGAACAAATCTAGAACAGAATTTGATCTTTATTTTTGCTTGCTTGGCAAAGTAAATTATTTGATTTCTAATTTAAGGATATGTTAATAATGAAATGGATTAAACATAATATTTATCTTCAATATGACCCTTGAATTCTCTCAATTGGGATAAAGCTAATTAATATCCTATATAAAAAAATAGGAGCCCTGGATGATGGACCATAGAATGCTGAAGAGCATTGTGACCTTTGGGTCCCCTCACCTTGGTAAGACTATCCCTCAGGTATTTCAATAACTGAACTGCCTTGGATAGATCTGAAGTCAGAGGTCT
Organism: Macrotis lagotis; assembly: GCF_037893015.1. NCBI lineage: Eukaryota > Metazoa > Chordata > Mammalia > Peramelemorphia > Peramelidae > Macrotis > Macrotis lagotis. The sequence goes on along the minus strand of NC_133658.1, from coordinate 815,167,207 downwards.
TCAGTTCTTCCACAGAGAAAACAGAATTTGGAGAGGTTCCAACATACTTGAGACATGGAGCAATGGCATTCTAAGAGATAAAGATTTTACCTGTATATTCTTCCTTATAGATTCTGGTCACAACTTGCTTCTGCCCTAAATAACTTGTGCCTTCTATGAGGTCTTGTAGAGTGATGACCCAGGAACTGACATCTCATCAGAAAGTGGTTACCAGTTTGGCAGACACAAGAAGATCATGAGATCTTTCACTCTTAGTAGCATCTCTGGCATGACATCACTGTCTTCTGTATGTAAAGAAAAGCTCAGTTCTAATGACTCCTTGCTTTTGCTTAGTCTTTCATTGTTGCTTCTCTCTCTCTCTCTCTCTTCTCTGAACTAGTACTACTTTATGTTGCTAGTTTCTTAATCCCAAGTACCAGAATGTTATTTTATATTTCACAAGTGGCCTCTAATGAACTAAATTTTTTTTTAGTTGTGCATAAGTTCTGAAGGAAATAGTTCCACTTAAAGGTCTGCATATATCCCAAAATACAGAATTTCAGATGGCCATCAAAATTAATAACTATTTATGAGGTTTGACAGAATCACAGGAGAAGCATGTTTTAGAGTCAATGTTGATTTGTGTGTGTGTGTGTGTGTGTGTGTGTGTGTGTGTGTGTGTGTGTGTGTAGGTGTGTTTCTATTGGTTTTGTCCATTTGGTTGATCACAGCCTATACAGGTCTTTTATTCCAGGAATTAGTTGTTGATAAGGAACTTTGAGTGGCTTCCTATTGATCAGATAGTTAGCATTTAGGATATGTCATCATTAAAATCAAGGATTAATAATCTGTTTTTAATCTCATGGGTCCCTTTTGCCATAGAGTCTTTTCTGCAGATCCCCTTTCTCAAAATAATGTTTAAACATTAAAAATAAAACAAAAATACATTGAATTACAAAGGAAAGCAAATGTTAGTGGAGATAAAGTTGTAACTTTTTTTCCCCATCCAAAGTTCACAGTCCCCTTGAAATCTATTGATGAATTGAAATTAAGAACCAGCTTTGAGGGGGGCAGAACCAAGATGGTGGCTTGAAGGCAGGATTACTCAGAAACTCCTTCCCCAATAAACTCCAAAAGTCATCAACTTATGACTCTAGCCAAAATTTAGAGGGGCAGAACCCACAGAAAGACTGAGTGATACAATTTCCCAGTCCAAGATAACTTAGAAGTTCTGCCAGAAAAGTGTTTTTCACCAGATCTGGGGGGTTGCAAACCCTGGGCCTAGCTCAGTGCAGCCCAACCCAGTCCAGAGATCACCAGGACCAGCTTGAAGGGGTGGTGAGAGAACTCTACTGCAGGAGAATGAGTACCAGCCTCAAAACAGCCCTGCAGTGAGAACATGCAGCAGGAATCAAGGAAGCCAGCCTGCATCTCCAGAGCACAGCCTGCTCTGGATGGTAAGGATATATAACCTGGTAAGGAGATCAGGGGAGACTGCAGAAATTTCTCTGCTCTCCCTGGGGCAGGACTCTGCTGTTTGCCCCACATTCAGATCCAGGTTGAAGTTTGAGCTTCCATACTAGCAAAAGCAGGGATACTAGCCAAGCAGGGATCCTCCTCACAGCTTCAGAGCAGAGGGGAGCACCTGTGGTCATCTATATATCAAAGCATGGGCAAGACAGTATAAGACCTTAGAGGAATAAAGGTCCCAGTGGGGTGTCCCAAAAAACCTCCACAGCCTTGGAAGTGCAGTAAATTCGTCTTAGGCTGAGGAAATGAGCAAACAAAAGAAAAAGAAAAATCTGACCATAGAAAATTACTTTGGTCCCATGGAAGAGTCAGAAGATGACAAATTCAAAGCTTCTGTATCCAAAGCCTCTAAGAGAAATAGAAAATGGGCTCAGGCTGTGGTTGAGCTCAAAAAAGACTTTGAAGGGTGGCTAGGTGGTGCAATGGATAGAGCACTAGCCCTGGAATCAGGAGTACCTGAGTTCAAATCCGGCCTCAGACACTTAATAATTACCTAGCTGTGTGGCCTTAGTCAAACTGCTTAACCCCATTTACCTTGCAAAAACCTAAAAAAAAAAGACTTTGAAAAGCAATTAAGGGAGGTTGAGGAAAAATTGGGAGGAGAAATGGGAGCAATGTAGATAAATCATGAAAACCAAATCAGCAGCTTGGTGAAAAAATAGTGAAGAAAATAATATGTTAAAAATTTTAGGCCAAATGGAAAAAGCACAACAAAAAAAGACAAACGAGGAGAAGAATGCCTTTAAAAGTAGAATTGGCCAGTTGGAAAAGGAGATAAAAAAGCTCCCTGAAGAAAATAATTCCTTCAAATGCAGACTAGAACTAAAGGAAGCTGATGACTTTGCAAGAAATCTTCCAAATAAGCCAAAAATTAGAAGAAAATGTGAACTAATCTCACTGGGAAAACAACCAACCTCAAAAACAGATCTAGAAGAAACAATTTTTAAAAGTATTGGGCTACCTGAAAGTCATGACCAAGAAAAGAGCATAGACTTCATTTTTCAAGAAATAATACAGTAAAATTTCCCTGAGATCCTAGAAGCAGAGGGTAAAATAGAAATTGAGGGAATTTACTGGTCACCTCCTAAAAGAGATCCCAAAAGAAAAACTTTCAGGAATAATATAGCCAAATTCTGAAATTCCCAAGTCAAAGAGAAAATACTAAAAGTTACCAGAAACAAACAATTCAACTACCATGGCTCTATAGTCAGGATTAGACAGGATCTGGCAGCATCTACATTAAGGGCTTGTAGGGATTGGAATATGATATTCTAGAAGGCAGAGATCTTGGTTTACAACTGAGAATCAACCACCCAGCAAAACTGATCATCCTCTCTCAGGAGAAAAGATGGACTTTAATGAAACAGGGGACTTTCAGACTTTCCTATTGAAACAAACAGAGCTGAACGGAAAATTTGATTTTCAAGTACAGGACTCTGATGAACCATAGAGGAGGTGGACGAGAAGAACTAACTATGAGGAACTTAATAATGTTGAACTGTTTGTATTCCTCCATGGGAAAAAGATACTTATAACTCATATGAACTTTCTTATTTATAAGAGCTGTTAGAAGGAGCATATATAGACAAGGCACAAGAAGGAGCTCAATATGTTATAATATAGAAAAAAGATGGAGTGAATGGGCGATAAAGGAAAGTACTGGGAGGAAGAAAAAGGAGAGGAAGAAGGGGCCAAGTTATTTCACATAAGAGTCAAGAAAAAGCTTTTTCAATGAGTGGAATGGGGGAAGGAAAATATCATACACACTTAATAGGGTATAGAAAGCTATCTTACCCTAGAGAAAAATGAGAAGAAAGGGATGGGATGAGGGGGAATGAGGGGAGGGAAGGGGGGGGATAGGTGATAGAAGAGAGGGAAGATTGTGGGAGAGGGTACTCAAATACAACATACTTTTAGGCAGAGACAGGATGAAAGGAGACAGAGATTAGAATACATGAGAGTGGGGAGGAATAGAGTGGGGGGAAATACAGCTAGTAATAGCAACTGTGGGAAAAATATTGAAGCAACTTCTTTGGTGGACTTATGATAAAGAAGGCAACTCACCTCAGAGACAGAACCTTTGAAATCTGAACACAGACTGAAGTACATTTTTTTTCTTTCTTACTATTCTTGAGGTTTCTCATCCAACCCTTCTGGAGAGCTATTTGGAACTATGCCCAAAGGGCAACAAAAATGTGCATACCCTTTGACCCAGCAATACCACTATTGGGTCTATACCGTGAAGAGATAAGGAAAAAGGGTAAAAACATTACTTGTACAAAAATATTTATAGCAGCCCTGTTTGTGGTGGCAAAGAATTGGAAATCCAGTAAATGTCCTTCAATTGGGGAATGGCTTAGCAAACTGTGGTATATGTATGTCATGGAACACTATTGTTGTATTAGAAACCAGGAGGGATGAGAATTCAGGGAAGCCTGGAAAGATTTGCATGAACTGATGCTGAGTGAGATGAGCAGAACCAGAAAAACATTGTATACCCTTACAGTAACATGGGGGTGATGACCAAACGAAGGCTGTGGCTATTACTGTAAGTAGTAAGATGACTCCAATATTTCATGTTTCTTTATATATGTAGGATCCGTAGTAGATTCCTTGACCTACATGGATAAATAAACATATGAAGAATATTGAGGCTCCGTTGGCGTGTAGGTTGCGAATTAGTCATCCGTAGTTTATGTCTTGACAGATGTGGGCTACAGATGAGAATGCTGTGAGTGTATCTGATGTATAGTGTATTGCTAAGAATAGGCCTGTTAGGATTTGGATAATTAGACAGATTCCTAGTAGTGAACCAAAGTTTCATCAGGCTGAAATGTTGGATGGGGCTGGTAGGTCAATGAAAGCGTGATTAATAATCTTTATTAATGGATGAGTTTTTCCTAAGTTTGTCATTAGGTTTTTGTAGTTGAATTACAACAATGGTTTTTCATGCCATAAGTCATGGTTAAATTCCATGTAAAAATAATGAAAATAATAATTTTATTTTTATTTTCTATTTTGTTGATTTTTGGATTTGTTGCATTTGCTTCTAAACCTTCACCTGTTTATGGAGGATTAAGTTTGGTTGCTAGTAGTGGAGTTGGTTGTGCGATTGTCGTTAGTTTGGAAGATACTTTTTTAGGGTTAATTGTATTTTTAATTTATCTTGGTGGTATATTGGTAGTATTTGGGTACACTGCTGCTATGGCAATGGAGGAATACCCTGAGACTTGAGTTGGTAATGCTGTGGCTTTAAGTATACTTTGTTTTGTTTTATTAATGGAGATTATTTGATATCTTATATCAGGTGAAATTGAAGTTTCCACTTCTATTGAATTGTTTGATTCGGTTGGTGCATATTGTTTGGGGCAAGATAATAGTGGTGTATCATTATTGTATGGTTGTGGTGGGTGAGCTTTAGTTCTTTTAGGGTGAATTTTATTTATTACTATTTATATTGTTCTAGAAGTTGTGCGTGGTCATAATTAAATAATAAGTAGGATCATAGTAATTGAAATAATAAATGAAAGGAAGTAAGTTTTGATTATTCCTTTTTGAGATGAGGTAATAGATGAAGATAAGTAGCTGTGTAGATTTGCTTGACCTTTAGGCCTGGTTTTTTCAAATCAGTTTAAGTCAATTAGTATGGTAGCGATGTGTTGGCCTAGGTGTAAATTAGCTAGAGGATATGATCGGTGAAATAGGTAGGTAAAGTAACCTAGCATGTTTGAGAAGTTATGAGTATGGATTACATTTTTTATTGGTAGTTTGTTTGTTAGAGCATTTAATTCTAATGCTAGCAAAAGTCCTGTGACAGTAACAAGTAAGGCTGATAGTTTTGTTAATGTTAGTATTGTTATTGGTGTGAGGGTTATTGGAGGAATATTTATTGTTAGAACAAAGCCTGCGAAGACACTTCCTAGAGCTAGTCACAAGATTGGATTAATTAGGTTGGGGTGATTTTCGTTTAGTGGACTTATTGGAAGGAATCGGGGTTGATTAAGTAGGGCAAAGTAAATAATTCATATACTATATATAGCTGTTAGTGATGTAGCTACTATTGTTATGAGTAATGCTCATGAGTTGACATATGATGTATTTATGGCTTCAATAATTGAGTCTTTTGAGTAGAATCCTGCTAGAAATGGAGTTCCTATAAGTGCTAGACTTCCTACTATTAAGGCTGATGATGTGATTGGTAATATTGTTAGTAATCCTCCTATTTTTCGGATATCTTGTACGTCGTTTAGGCTGTGAATAATTGAGCCTGAACATAAAAATAATATGGCTTTGAAGAATGCATGAGTACAGATATGAAGGAATGCTAGGAATATGAAGGAATGCTTTCTGTGTTCTCTTTAGGGGATAGTCCTAAAAGTCCTATTACTGGGATTATAGATGATGCACAGTTTAATAATTTTTGACCATAGTTCCAATTTGCTTTTCAGAATAATCAGATAAGTTCATAGCTGCACTAAGGGTATATTAATGTGCCCATTTTCCCACAACCCCATTAGACATTTGTCATCTTTCTTTTGCATCAACTTTGTCAATCTGATGTGACAGTAGTACCTCAGAATTATTTTAAATTGCATTACTCTACTAATAAATCAGAGGTGTCAAAATCACATGGTTCCATGAAACTCTCAATTGCAGCCTGTACCAAATTAAAATGTAAAGGGGAAATGTTTAAGAAAATTAATATTATAGCCTTAGATGTTAATGTGTGTTTTTCTAAGTCAATGTGAAGCTGCAGGGTTCTGTTCCTACTTGATTTAAGAACACGAATTTAGAGAATTTTTTTTAATATAGCTAATTGATGTTTGGTTTCTTCCTCTGAGAACTTCCAGGTCCTTTGGCCTCTTAGGATCCCATAGGATTTTTAACATTGTCTCCCACAATAGAAATGAGATCAAGGTTTGCTTATCACAAGCTACAAAGTTTTCCATATTTCTTTCTCTTTCATTTTCTTCCTTTCCCTTTCCTTTTCTTTATACTCCATCCTTTATTTTTCTTTATTTCCTTTATTTCCTATCTCCCTCCCTTCCCTTCCATTATGTGTGTGTGTTGTTTGTAGATGCACATGTGTATACATATAAAAATTAAGACCTTCAAGATCTAATGCATTCTCTCATTTTACCAATGAGAAAAACTGAAGCCTAGAGAGGTACAGTATTTTGAAATTAAGAAAACCAAAATCTGAACCAAGTCTTTTCTAAATTCAGTACTCTTCTATGTTGTTGTTTCATTTATGTGGAATTTTGCTTGCCAATATTATTCCAAAATTCTTGACAAAGTCAAATATCTCCTTTCCTCTTTATTACCCTCTTCATAGACAGAACATGAAGAAACTAGTGTGTTTATCATCTTAATCACAGTTGAGCTCATCTTGCTAAAGTAGAAAGGAAAGAGGTATAGAACTGTTGAAATGAAGAGGGAAAATGGAGCAGGGGAGGGATTTGTAGTAGAAACAACATAGGGACTTTGATTTGAAAAGCTTAGAAATAAGTAAAATGTGGAAGTTATGAAATCATGCTCAAAATTGACAAACTAGAAATCAAAAGACTGAAGTTTTCATTCCCATGTCTGTCATTGATGGGTTGATGATCTCAGGTCATTTCTCCCTTCTCAGTCTCCTTATCTTTAAAATGAGGCATTTGATGAACATAATTTCTTAGTGCCTCCCAATGCCAAAATTTATGGAGGATATGAAATATGTAAAGGGTCAGTAGGAAGAACTTTATGGTACAGGTAAAAACAATTGTGTTAAATCCACAAATAATTAAAATAACAGCTTTTATATAGTACTTTAAGGTTTACCAAGTGTTTTATAATTATGTCATGTAACCCTCATAACCAGCAAGGAATGTAGGTACTATTATTATCCCTAATTTACACTTGAAGAAACTGAACCTGAGACTGGTTAAGTTCCCTCCTCAAGATCACATAGCCAATAAGTGAAACAGGATTTGACTCTTCTCTTCCTGATTCCAGGTTTAACACACTGTGCCACCAATGCTGTGTGTAGGGCTTATAAAATCTGAATTAAAAGATTCAGAAGAGATTATCAAGTAGAGCTTCCTATCTAATATTTCTTCACCCTGGCACCCCCTATGTCTTTTAAATCAAATTTCTCATTCCTCTCACCTGCAGTGGGAAAAATATTGGATTTGATGTCCACAGAGGGGTTGGTTATCACCTAGACCTTGGAGCAAGTCTTTTAACCACTATGGCTTTTATTTGTCTCATTTGTAAAATAAGGATACTGAATCACTCTAAGCCCTTTTAGTTTTTGACCTATGAGTCTATGATCCTCTTCGGCTTCAGAGAAGGAAGGTAATAACTTGCATGAGTAGAGTAGAGTTCCCTCTACCAATTAAAAGTCAGGTCCCATTCGTATCCCCAACTAATTCTTACAAAATTCTTTACCCTTCCCCTCCAACATCACTCCAAGCAAGGTTGAGAGCAGAGTGTGGAAACTTTGCATATGATGTCACATTTTTCAATGTATTATTTCTAGTTAATGTTTTAACAGCTTAAATATTGTTATACAGATTGCCTCTTTAGGGAGGGAAGTTTAAAATTACTTAGTGTAAGGTTAGGTGATGTATTAAAAAAAAGATATCAAAATTGCTTTTTTAAGGATTCTTAAACTGAGCTGAAATTTGCTTCCTGTGACATACTCATAATCTGTGCCATAATTTTTCTCCATGAGTGAGAGTAAATGAGAGTACATTTGTTTTAGTCCATTTTAACAGAAATCCATATATCTCTCAAGTTAAAAGTAAGGTCTTCCAGAACATGAAATGTTCCTTTTTTTTTTACTTGATATCTCTAGAATCTAGTCCATCACTGGAATGTAGTTAATATTTAATATAAATGGTGATCATAACAAATTGAGTGTTCTATTGCTTTTAAAAATGCATTATTCCAATCTTTCAGGTAACAGTTATGGAACTGAAGTGTACTGAATGGACTCCACTCCAGCAGAAGTCTCTCTGTGGGAAAAAAATGGTGCACTACCCCAAACTTGGGTTGAAGACATCCTCCTACTCCAATTCTTCTGATAGCCAAACTAAGCCTCTCAAGACTCAAAGCTCTCCAACACTCCTTAGGAAAAAAAATATCATTTCCCTAAATTAGAAAATCTTAAACAGGTGGCATCACTGAAAGGACCACTATGAAGGTCATCATGTAGCTTCCCTTGATAGATTGGACTAGTTGAACTGCTAAATTTGCATGAGCATGAGACCCCATGCTCTGAAACCAAGAGGATTTGAAAAGCAAGAAAATGCTTAAGTGTTTTATTAGATCTTTAAGAAATACCACCAAAGAAATGGGAGGTGTGGAGTATTGTTCATGAGATTATGCTATGGTGCTCTGAATTTTCTTTATCTGTCCACTGTTTTATCATCAAATATTCCCTTATTGGTTATAGATGTTTAGGGTATGGAAAGCAGTTGATGAAAAGGGGAAGGTAATTATTGTTCTTATTAAAAACAAAAAAAAAATAAGCCCAAGGATATGGACAATGGTGATAAGACAAAGGTTTACTTTCTTACTCATGTGCAGAGGAGAGAATGTTTGGATGAGAAATATATTATCTGGAAAATCTTCAATTTAAACATGCATATGAATATCTATACATATACATGTATGCAAATGGAGTCTCCCCAAGTGTGTAAAAGAATCTCAATACGGTGTTACCACCCAGTGGACACAGAAAGAATTTCAAAGTTTTATCCAAATTAGTCTTAAAGATAATTTTTTTGGTAGCTCCTATTAGCCAAATACTGAGTCACTAAAGGTTCTGTCCTTCCTGTAACTGGGATAAGTGAAAGCAATGTCTTTTGGTAATAGATATACTTAGGATTAGAAGATAATTGTTAAGTTATATCCTTCTTGTTTTCTATGTATGTTTAATTTTAATATTGTACTTCACAAAACTTTTAGTCTTCAAAATAAATTATAATAAAATTTCATTTGTTCCTTGCCCAACTTGTTCTGTTAGTCTATCTTTTCATTTGAATTTAAAACTTTGAATCTTTTTGTTCCAGGATTCAGACTCTTCATGGGGAGAAGGAGCAAGAGGGATAAGATGAAATTCAGTTTGCTGCTGATCAAACAAGCATTCCAGAACACATAGAAAAAAGGTTCATTAGCTTTCAATTGGAAAAGTTGGAAGGCTTCAGTAGGGTAAGAATAAAGGAGTGAATGGACTTTGAACAGTGTCGACCATGAGTTCAGAATCACTGGGAGGTGGTGGGTATTTCAGAGTAGTCATGTTACTCTTTGAAGATGAGTACATTTCAATGATCATTGCCAAGAACAGTCCCTCCTTAGATGAACTTGTCCCAGCATGTCTATCAGTGGTGGTTCATCAGTAATACAGGGGAGGAAGAGGTGTGGACATGTCTAAGAAGGGCTAAGATAAGTCTTATGAAACTGTAGATGTCAAGAGAGTCACCTGCCGGTAGCATGATGGAATAGTGAAGGGTAGAAACAATTTCTTTTGACTGGGAGCCTTCTCTCTCTCCTGTGCATATTTCCTCTTAGAGAAAGTGGCAAGGGGCCATGCTGACTTCCATCTTCCTCAAGAAGAATTCTTCCTATGCTCAAGATTCCCACCTTTGCTGCACCCACCTGATCTCACAGTGCAGGTTCTGAGGGACAATCAGAGTGATTCCCACCTGGGCCAGTACAAGGTGATTTCCACCTCCTGCTATGTGTACGCCAGCCTGGTCTACAGCCTCCTTCAGTGGAGATAATCTCTGACTGACCTCAGTCCTTCCTTCTCCTGCTGTTTGTCCTCTGAATAAGAAGAGAAGGAAAGTCAGGAGGGATAAAGACTTCAATCTCCTGCTTTTATATCTCCTGCCTAATCTCCAGTCTTTGAAGAAAAGCAGAGAGAAGCAAAGCCTTCCAGTTGACCAGGCCTCTCTCCTGTTACAAGTCAATACTGCCCAACTCCGGCTTCTGACACTAGTACCTTCTAGTCATTGACAAATATTTTTTTTCTCTATACATTCCATTATTCTGAACCTCTATGGAGCAACATTCAATCCCTATTCCCCATCCCCTACCACTAGGTCCCTAATGCCCATCTTCACTATTCCAGCCCAAATTTTTAACAAACCACCATCCACCCCTTATGCCCTATCTGAAATGCCTGGCCAGGAATCCTAGACAGCAAAGAATCCCTTCATTCTAAATTTTTCCCTTCCCATCCCACTCCTTAATTTTTACAACATTCATTTATTGGAATATTTTGAGTTCCACATTTTTCAACCTCTCTACTTTCTGTCCCCCTTACCCCTATGAGAGTAACATTCTATGGGTTTTATATGTACAATCATGTTTAACATCAAGTAGCTAGGAGGTGCTAATGGATATAGCTGCATCCCTGAAGTCAGGAGGAATTAAATTCAAATATAACCTGAGACACTTAACACCTACTAGCTGTTTAACCTTGGAAAAGGCACTTAAAAAATATTACCTCTCATCCAGGGTCAGTTCCAGCTGTCTTGATCCATATCTGGCCACTGAACACAGATGGATCCAGAGGAGAAAGTGAGGCTGAATTAGCATAGCACCCCTTCACTCAAATCTAATTGAGTTGCTTGTCATGCCATCATCTCCTTAATGTCATGGTCTTTTTGGAGAATGAAAGACAAACATCATCTTCATAATTTCCATATTAGTCATATGTAAAGAAGAATCAAAACAAAAGGGAAAAACATGAGAAAAAAACAGAAATTTTAAAGTGAAAAAACAGTAAGCTTTGGTATGCCTTCTGACTCCATAAATTTTTTTCCCTGAATGTGGATGGTATTTTTTTCATTACAAGTCTTATTAAATTTTCTTTGATCATTGAACTCCTTAGAGGAGCTGTTTATCATACTTGATCATCATAAAATGTTGCTTTTAATGTGTACAATATTCTCTTTCATTCACCATCATTTAAGCTCATTTAAGTCTTTCCAGTTTCTGAATTCTACCTGCTCATTATTTCTTATAAAACAGTATTTCACCACTTTCATACCCTATGATGTATTCAGCCATTCCCCCAATTGATGAGCATCAATGTTTTGTAACTACAAGAATAATTTCTACAAATATTTTTGTTCATGTGTATGTCTTTTTCCTTTTTTAAGATCTTTGGGATACAAACCAAATAGTGATATCCATGGTTCAAAGGGTATGCACAGTTTTTCAGTCCTTTGGTCACAGTTCCAAATTGCTCTCCAGAAAGGCTGGATCTGTTCACAATTTCAACAACAGCGTATTAGTGTCCTAGTTTTCCCACATATCAACCAACATTGATCATTTTCCTTTATTGTCTTATCAGCCAATTTGATAGGTATGGGGTGATAACTCAGAGTTGTTTTAATTTCCATTTCTCAGATTAATAATGACTTAAGAATTTTAGTATGGTTATAGCTTGCTTTAATTTCTACATATGAAAACCACCTATTCATATCCTTTGAACAAGTATTGACTGCAGAATGACTTGTATTCATATAAATTTGACTCAGTTCTCTGTATATTTTAGAGCTCAAAATGATCCATTTTGCATTTCATGTTTGATCATAAATTCCTCCCATCTTTATAGATTAAATAGATTATAGACAGATTAACTATTCCTTGTTCTCCTGCTTGATTTATGGTGTCACATTTTGTATTTAAACCATGTACCCATTTAGACTCACTCCTTCCATCTTTTAGCAGTCACTGAGACCTAGATCCCTCTGATATAGCAACCTCCCTTTCCCATTCCTGCCTGTACCTTCACTCATCCTTCTCCGCTCCATGGCTGAGGAGGGGTAGTTGGAATACTCTTTAGTACTTCGGGATTTTCCTTCTCCATTATTCAGATCTATACTCTATATATCTACTACTCAATTCAAATTCCAGTACCTCTTGTTTACAGACCTCTAAGTCACTCCCCATCCTCCTTCAACCAGTTTATATCTGGCTCACAATTTTTCTGTCCTCCCCAATCCTATCCTCATATCAGGGGACTTCAAGATGAATTTTGACTTTTCCCTCAAACATTCTTATCTCTCAATTCTTCAATCTACTCACTTCCCATGAGTTAAACCTCCACTCTACTTCAGGTACAAAGATGGTTATCTACTTGGTCCTCCCATCACCCACAAATGTACCACTTCTATTTTCCAGTTCCACAGCTCCTTAACTGCCCATCTTTTTGTTTTTTTTTACCTCTCCATCAACCTTCCATTGTATAACCTATTCTTCATCCACACTGTGACCTCTAATTCTTTGACCTCTCAATTCTCTCCTAGGCCATACCTGACTAGTCACTCTCTTGTCTCCATCTTTACAGGGTCCTCTTCTCTTGAATCCATGAGCCCCATGTGTCACCAATTGTGCTCTGCCAAGTTTCACCCCTGGATCACTGCTGCCAACTACTTCTGAATGAAGTACATGTCAAGTACATACTGAAAGAAAGGGAGAGAAAAAATTGCAGGACATTTTGACTGAGGCCATTACAAATTCATGATAGCCAATCTCAATTGGACCCTCACAGCTGGTTAGCAATTGTACTCCACCTCATTATCCTACTCCTTCAACCTTTTCATTCCTCCTCAAAATAAAACAATTAATGATCTCCTAACTGCCAAATTCAATGACCTTCTCTCAGTCCTCAGTCTTTTTGATGTCTTTGTAGCCTTTGACACTGTGAATATACCTATTCCCCTTAATACTCTCTTCTGTCTAGGTTTTTCAGGTCACCAATTCTCTGTCTTCCATACCTCTCAGAAGACTCCTTATCAGACCTTTGTTGGATCCTCATGCAGATCCTCTAAACACAGGCATACTACAGGGCTCTGTCCTGGACCCTTTTCTTTGTTCCCTCTATATTATTGTTCTTGGTGTTCCCAGCTCCTATGGATACAGTTATCAACTTTGGTATAATGATCCTCACATCTCCCTATCCTTTCCTAAAAGCTCTATTCACCTCCTTTCTCACATCTCCAACTGACTATTAAGCATCTCAAATTGGATGTCTTGTAGATATCTTCACCCAATCTGTCCAAAACTGAATTCATCTTTCCACCAAAATCCTCCCCTCTTCAGTCTTTCAATGATGAGGAGTCCTTGCTGTTTCACAAACAAGAAATTCTCTCAACTCTGGGAATATTCTCTGATTTTCCTTTATTCCTAAAATTCTCTTCTTCCTAAATCTCTGATTTTCTTGTTTTTCTTAAAGTCCCAGCTAAAATCCTTCCTTCTTCTTCTACAGGAGTCCTTTCCCAAGTCCTTTTAATTCTAGGACCTTCCCTCTCAATTATTTCTGATTAATTTTTTTATATGTTGCTTATTGGACCATATTTACTTGAGATCCTTGAAGTCAGGGACTCTCTTTTACAAATCTTTTTTTTTTTTTATGTCCAGCATGTAGCATAATGATCGGTGCATATTAAGCACTTGATATATGCACAACCTCCAAAAAACAGGTCCTATAGAACTTTAGATTAGATAGTGTTACTTCACTGAATTGAAATGAAAAGGAGATAGGAAATAACTTATAATTCAATTTCTTGAGTAGAAATAACTCTACTTTTTCTCATAGGTATCTTTTAAAGTATACTGGGAAATGGGAATTTTTCTTTCTTCTACCAGTCCATCATTAGTTGTTGTCTGTCCTTTGTTTCAAAGAAGACCAATAATATCTTAAGTGATGTCTTGACTTGCTCACAAATTGCATTTAAGTGAGGCAAAGTTAGAAAAACTGTCTCCTTAATCTTCCTGAGACATCAAAGTCCAATGGCAGGACAAGAGTCAAGATGACTGGCAGTGTCCTCAGATACACCTCATCTTGGGTGCCCAACCAATTTCTAAGTGCTCCACAATACCTATATTAGCCATCTTTTCTGGCCAATGAAATAAATTGTTCTCATTTACCCATTCTTCTGGGGAAAGTCTTCACATGGTTGGGGTAACATCCTTCCCAAGTCACCAGCCAGGTGTGAGATCTTCAGCCTAGACTTAACCAGTCTGCTGAGATAGTTCACCAGGATGTGGCCACTGCACATGCTACAGCTACTTGGAAACACAGGTGACAGTTGGAGATGACAGGTGGGTGAAGATAGACACCAAAGGTGGTTGATCAGTCCTGAAAAGGGCTTAATAAGCCCTCACACAAGAGGTACATATTGCTAACAAGTAACCCACCAAGCAGCAGACACCATACTTCAAAGAGAGCCAGAATAGAGAGCCCAACTGGCTATTCTGCTGCATAGATGGGCTACTACCTTCTACTATATGCTGAATTGACTTGGCAATATGGACTCTGTCAATATGTGTTTTTCAGCTTGTGTGGTCAACCTAGGTGGGTGCCAACTCTTCCCAGTGACACTGTTTGTATTTGTTGAATAGCATAGCCCAGAGGTTTGTGAGGGTGGGGGTTATAACATATATATTTCAGTAAATGTCTTTGATTTAAGCTGATTGAGTACCTGGCTAAAGACTGAAGGTAAATGCACTGTTAGGTGTTCAAGTGCTTTTAGGAGTGAAGATTCACAGAGTACCTGAATCCAGGAAAGCTGTTCCCCAGTGAACCCAACCTATAAGCCTGAATCAAGAAAATGGGTAGGCAATAGGGCAGAGGTGCACTTTAGAGACATCTCTTTTCAACATGCCAGAAGAACAAGACGGACTTTATCAAATGCACTTTTCCTATCAACCTATCAAGTAATCCTATTTTTTTAAGAAGAGAGAAATGAAGTTCAATCTTGATAAATTCATGTTTGCTTTTTTTGTTCACTGCTTTTCTAAATATTCACTAACAATCCCTTTAATAATACATTTATATAATGCTTGAGTTCAGCATCAAACCAAGAAACAAAATGACAGGAGGGATTTTTCTGTGTGTAAAAGCAACTAGTTGAAGGAATTGAAAGACTGCCTGGAAGAGCAGGTTTCCTGAACCTAGAAGTTGAGCCTAGAGCAAAGGTGTTGTGATATCCTGCTTTTCCTCTCCAGGGTATACTATGCATCTCAAAATCCCTTTTGTAAGGATCCAGGACCTTGAGTTAACAGGTCTTTGTGAAGAGAAAGAAAGATTAGAGTAGCAATGAAAATGAGACCTCTAAACTTAAATATACATGAAGCCTATACTGATGCTCAAAGGAATAGATTGCATATATTATTAAAAGGTGTAAAGAGGGGTTTTTACTTAAGGAATATTTATTTATGGAATCTTCAAAAACAAAAGATCTTATTTTTCTTGATCAAATTAAGACAAACACATAAAATTGATTTTTTAAATAATTGCTCACGGGCTATTTGCAGTTAAAGCCAGTCAGTTGAAAAGTCCAGTCCTGCCATCTCCTCCCTCCTCCCTGGGTGATCTAGACAAGTCACTTTACTTTCCCAAACCTGAACTTCCTTGATTATAAAAAAAGGTGGGGGGAGTGAATGAGATGACTACCACAGTTCATATGGGCTCCCACTCTGCGAGACTAAGAATTTATATTAAAAGACCAGGCATTTGTAAATTACTTATGAGGACCAGTAAGCTTAAAAGAACTCTTGAAATTTGTCTTGCTTCCTTCTTTTTCTCTCTGAAACTAAATTAATTTACCTGGTATTGAATCCCTGCAATACTTTCTCACATAAGCTTTAATCTTTGTGAAGTGGGTGTGTAAAGTGTATTTGGAAAAGCTTATTTTTGATCAGAATGAATTTTAATAGAGTAATACATCTGTCAATCTTTTATTAGCCAAAAGTTTGGGGTTGAGACTATGATCCAACCACAGGTAGAAGATTAAAACTTTAGGCTTTGTGGGGCTTTTTGGTCCAATTCTTCCTGTTACTGGACACTTTGAATGTCAGTCATGTGGGTACTCTGGCCTTTGATGAATCAAATTCTATCTGTTCTCAATTTTTATTCAGAGAGGACACAACTAATTCTTTAACCTTTGATATCCACTTGCCAGTATGTAGTCATCTTTGCTTTACCCAGTCTGAGTAACTGGGAAATGAAAGACAACAGGTAAAGTGTATTGTGGATAGCAGCAAAGTCAGTATTTGGAAAAGAGAATAAGGACCTTATAATGGTTCTAACAACCCTTGGTTATAATGTTTGGTTTCCCCAGATTCTTAACTCAATTGTAGTTTGGAGAGGTTGCATTTGCTGCATTTAAATTTTCCAAGTACCATGAAACTTGACTTTTCTGAAGTGAATTCTAAGATTGACAGAAAGGTAGGAGAATTTTTTCATTATTAGTGAAGAAGATATCCTAACCCCACCCCATTTGGGGACTTAAAAGATCCCCAAGTCCATAATCTCTCCCTTAGCTCCATCTTCAAAGGGACTCTACTAGTTCAATCATCCATCCCCCTTTCCATTACCACTTTGGGGTTTAAAGGATGAGTAGGAATTCATCTTTTAAGATAGCTTTTTGGAATGTATTTTCTCTTGTGATAGAAAACAGTGAGTGTGAAAAGAACTACTATAGTGGAAAGAACAACAGACCAGGTAGCAGTTGATTGATAATTACAAGACTTTGATCTCATACGAGTTCTAGTAGTATTACTGCTTACTCAAATAATTAGGTCTGACTCTCTTTGACTCCATTTGGGGTTTTCTTCAAGAGTACTGGAGTGGTTTTCCATTTTTTACTCTAGCTCCTTTTATAGTTGAAGAAACTTAAGACAAATAATATTAAGTGACTTGCCTAGGGTCACATATTTATTAATTGTCTCAGCTAGACTTGAACTCAAAGTTTTATGACTCCTTGTCTACCTCCTAGCTTTCCCTGAGAATTTAATATTTATTTTTTGAGGTTTTTGCAGGGCAATGGGGTTAAATGGCTTGCCCAAGGTCACACAGCTAGGTAATTATTAAGTGTCTGATGCAGGATTTGAACTTGGGTCCTCCTGACTCCAGGACCAGTGCTCTATTCACTATGCCACCTAGCAGCCCCCTTGAGAATCTAATATTAAAGGCCTTGCAGATATTTAAGGAAGATTTAGGTGAGGAAACATGTAGAGTTCTTCAGGTAAGCAAAGGATTTTCATCTTATAAAGATGATAGTGTGAACTAGGTGTGCAACAAACAGAGCAACAAATAGAGACCCAGAAATATCTGAATCCAAATCCAACCTTGGACTCTTCCTAGCTGTGTGATCTTGAGCAAGTCACTTTACCCTGTTGGCCTCAATTTCCAGATTTTTCCAAACAAGCTAGAGAAGAAAATGGAAAACCACTCCAATAAAATTGAGCCAAAAAATAAAAAAGAAAAACCTCCAAATGGGTTCCTGAAGAGGTAGACACAACTGAACACATAGAATGAAAGATATAACTGACCATCTAATTATTAGAAAGCAGCAAGGAATAATCTATACTAAGAATGTTGAACTTCAAGACAGGTTTGGGTTCAAATCCTACTTCTGACTTTGTTTCCTTGAGTAAGATAGGTGATCTTTAAAACTGAGTTTCTACATCTGTAAAATGAGAATAACAATATGTAGTACGTACCTCTAAGGCTTTTACAGATGAGAAAATAGATGTAAACCCAACAAATTTTAAAGTGATATATAAACATTAGATTTTCTTAGTATTAGATATTATTTTGTGCAAGGAAATGTTTCTTTTCTTTGCTTTGGATGAATGATTTTGTCTACTCCAATCCACTGAGATGAAAATCTGTCATTTTTTTTGTGAAAATTTTATACCTCAGAGAATTCAGGTCAAGTTCCTTATCCTAAGAGGGAAAATGGCATATTCTTCTTCTTCTTTTAAGTCTTCATTAGAGTTAGTTTCATGAGAGGTACCTCTGATTTCTAAAAACACAGTCCGAAAACTTCCTAAAAGTTGGGATTCTATCTAAAGGCCCTCTTTCTTGACTAACCCTTTGCTCAGTCCCACTATAGTGATTGTTTATATTCATACTGGTGAATCCTAGCACTTTCATGGTAATGAAATAAAAGAGCAATTAGGTTGGTATGGTTTTAGATGAATTTGATGAGAATTTAATTGAATAAGGACAGAAAAATTATGAGCCACAAGATGGGTTCAGGTTTCAGCTCCTAATTTTACTAGCACTGCCGCTATACCTCAATCATCGCTTGTAACTAATCCCTACTTTCTTTTTCTCTTAAATTGGGATAAAGATACTTAGACAGATTACAACATGGGATTGTTATGAGGAAAGGGGTATTATTATTTCTAAAGTTTCTTCCAGTGGGAAAAAAAATTCAGGATTATGATATTAACTGTATTTCAGAAAATACTAAAATTCTTTGAAAATGTATATTTTCTATGAACTATACTTTATAACTTTTATTTACACTGATATTTGATAAACCAGCCTCCCTATTTCCTAACCATGCCAGGAAAAAGAGAGTTTATTAGAATAGCAAAGTATCGAATATGAGGTATAAAATGCATTTGACAATAATAAGTTCCTTGTAGGCCTTCTCTCTATGAAAAACTTTGCCAGAGATATAAATTTGTGGTGGAAAAAGATTAAAAAGAGTAGGAGTGGCTAGGTGGAGCAGTGGATAGAGCACTGGCCCTGGAGTCAGGAGTACTTGAGTTCAAATCTGGCCTCAGACACTTAATAATTACCTAGCCATGTGGCCTTGGGCAAGCCACTTAATCCCATTTGCCTTGCAAAAACCTAAAAAAAAATGGTTAGGAAATTCTAGACCTTCTCCAGGCTGTTCAAAAACCCCAAGAGGTATCAGTCCTATTTTGTAGAAACCACCAGAGGGGTGATTGAGATATAATTATGGGAAATAGTCTGGCTGATGCAGAGCCAGGTGAGCAACTGTCAGCCTTTTACATCAACCCCTTTAAATCGACATCTCCCTGAGTCCTCCTCTCCTTCCTATAGCAATCAAGAGCAAGCTTTAGCCAAAGAAAGGAGATATACATGCTCCTATTCTGGTTGGTTTCAGACACCCTCAGGTCAACTTCTCATCCCAGGGCAGAGCCAATAGAAACTTCTCTTTGGGTTACACGAGGCCACTCACTTGGGAAGAGAAGTCTTTTATTCTTTAGGAACTTCTATCTTTACAAGCTACAAAGCTGGAGAAACTGTCCAGCAAGTCTGTAGAGTCAGTTCCATTTGTGCTCAAAAAACCCTGATGGTATCAAGCCTGCACTCTTAAAAACCTATGCAAAGGAGAGATACTTTTCCTAGGGAAGATTAGCAAATAGACTTCACCCATATGCCCTCTTCCTGCACCTTCACTTCATTGGTGGAGATGTGGCCTTATAGAACAGAGAGAGTCCAAAAATTCTCAAAAGTCCTTCTGAAAGAGATGATCCCACATTTTGGCCTGTCACATTCTTTACCAAGTGATAACAATCCATTTTTGTCTATCAAATAACTCAGGGAGTAACACTGGCAATGAACATCACAAATTCTCCCTGCATGGCACCCACAGGCTTGAGGGAAAGTGGAAAAGATGAGCAAAACTCTCAAATGTACTTTAGCTAAGATAGGCCAAGAAATAAAAGAAGACTGGTTAACACTTCTTCCATTTGGCTTGTTAAGAATTCATATTTCCCCATGGGAGAAAATTAAGTTTAGCCCCATTGAGCAGACCATTCCTGACATCTGATATTCTTGTAGACCTCTTGTAGACACCTAATTACACTGCTCTCTCTGAGTATGCCAACAAGCACCTCCCCAGACCTGGAGATGATATATTTAAAATTCTTGAAGGCCCAGGGCACCCACTGATCCATTGGGAGTGAAATGGAAGAAACCATATCAAGTCATTCTCTCTACCCCAACGGAGTAAAATTGGAAGGATTCCCTAGCTGGACACCTATTTTCCGGATTAAACTTCTCCAGTTTCTCCAAGTAACATCAAACATTCTTGTGAACCACTGCAAGATTTGAAGTTTAAGAAGAAATCCTGATGAGCCTTGGATGAGCCTTGTGTCTGTGGATACCTTACACTCCTTATAGCTTAACTGTTACTCTATTTGAACCATATTTGTTTAATTTATCTTTGTTCCAACTGTCCTTAAATCTATTATGTTATGGCTAATTATTTTTTATTACTTCACTCCTAACCCTCCAGTCTAAGAGATAAGTCAGACCCTTCATAACTGGAACTCTAATGCTCTGGTTCAAATAGGAAATTCTACAGGACAGGGTGGATTCCATGATTGCTGGATAGACACACTTGGAAACTCCTTTTGCCCTTTCCTTATCCCCTGAGAAACCATCATGGAAACCACTTATCAAAGATTAACTATAGAGCTTCCTGGTATAACTATCACCCATCTACTCTCAAATTTTAATAGCTCAATACCTTTGTTTCTGGGATGCAGATGATATGGGAAGGTCTGTCACTTTTATCTCCACTTATTTTTTTTTTATTTACAATTCCCACTAAGATACCTTTCAGACTGCACCCTATATCCTTACTTATATTACTAAACATATACCTGGACCACTTCCAGGTACCTGTAATACAACCCTTCCACAAGCAATAAGGATGCAGGCTCTCCCGAATCAGACAAAAGAATTTCTGTGGGAGCTATCTTCCTTTGTGGATCGATTGATCCCAATGTCACACACCCATTACAAGTTGTTCTCAGTGCCCACTGTCTCTCCCCACCACAAGCCTCTGGGTCAGTGCATACTAGGTCATATACTCCCTCCTCTTAATATCTATAATAACACTCATTACAAACATTCCCATGCCATAAATGGACTTTGGGGAAACAACCTTTGGTTCCTATCCAAAGGAGATGAATATTTGCTCCCCTGATATGATTTTTTGAAACATGAAACCAAATTCTCTAATTTAACACTTACAGTTTCACTCCTTGCTAATGAAACTCCTCAAGCCCTCTCTGATATTCAAGAGTCACTTAACTCTTTAGCCAATGGTTCTAGATAGTTGTATTGCTCCTGATTACCAACTTGCCTTTTTAAGGTAGTGTCTGTGCTCTACTCAACACATCTTGTTGCATATATATATATATCAACAGCTCCTGTAAAATGAAACCCCATACCAAGAAAATATTAAAAACAACTTGGATGCAAGACCTGTACTCCACTTTGGCCTCCCCCTTCTCTTGGGACTCCTGTTTTTTTCTCCTTATTGCCTCCCTTCATTGTTCCATTTATAATAATTGTCCTCTTGCTTCTCTTTGGTCCTTTATTACTCAAGCTTCTTGTCAAATTTGTTTCTTCTAGGATTCAAGCAATGGGTCTACAGATAGTGGCCACAGGTGATTATCAATTTATATCTCATCCTGAAAGCCTTCATCCTTTGGATACTACTTCAATTGAGTTCTATGTGCAGTATATTCCCCCTCCAAATGCCCCAATAAGATATGTAGGGACATTGCCACAAGCTCCAAGATGATAGAGAAGACTTAGCTCTGTCCCAATTCCCCAGATGAATCTGGGTGGCCCTAATAATTTGAGTGTGGAATATGATGCAGGGAATTATAGGCATGGGAAATATTGTAATTGGAAACAAATTCTGTAATCTTTTGCCCTGGTTAAAATCATGTAACCTTAACTGATCCTTGAAGCCTCCTCTTAACTATTAAAACACTTCCTCTTGACTTTCCTCTTGGCTTTTACTTTGACCTTGACCAGGCTTTCACAGGTGAATCAAGCTAGACATTAGATTACAAAGGAATCAACAACTAATACCTAGGAAGACATGGACAACCCTGACCAGAAACAATTTCTCTATTACAAGACTCCAGAACATTCCTAAAAGGCAAACTCTCTTATGCAGGAACTTGGACCACTCCCATAAAAAAAAAGCCTTTATCACAGACCCTGAGGGAGCATTTAAGGAGGATTCTGGTGGTGCTAAAATCTCTTTTTCCTAAAGACTTCCCACAAAAAAGTTAATCCACAATTGATTTGCCTGGTTCAACTGCAATACTTGAGTCATATGGTTTTTAACAATCTCTTAATTTTATCTGTAATGATTTCTTAATAAATCTTTTTTTCCTTTCTTATCTGGACTTCTGGTCAATTAGTGATTCATCACAGGAACAACTGAACTCTCCTACAACAGGACCATGACATATTAACTATTTTGGAGAGGAGTGAAGTTGAGCTTTGGAACAGGTATGACTTCTTATATTTTGTTAACATGAGCCAAAAACTCCAGTGAGCTGGAGTAATATTTTATTTTCTAATCTTATTTTATTAATTTTATTAGAAACTTTTAAAGAAAAAGCCATCTTTCATTACCTTCACCCCCTTCTGTTCCATTGAGAAAGCAAAAAAACCCAAAAATCTCCTATTGCAAATATGTATACTGTTACTTCTGATTCTTTCAAGTAAAAGTTATGGGACTGAAGTAGATGAATGGACTACTCCAGCAGGGAAGTCTCTCTCTGTGAGAAAGGATGGAGAATTCCCCCAACACTGGGTTGAAGACATCCTCCCATTCCGATTCTTCTGATAGCCAAAATTAAGTCTCTCAAGTCTCAAGGCTGTCCATAGAAAAACAATATCCTGAATTTGCCTGAAATGAAAAAAAAATCCTTATGTGTCTGTTATTTTTATGATCTCATGCCAAATATATAGGATATGTTCTTGAGAAACTATAGTGCTCTGAATTTTCTGTATCTGTTCACCTCCAATCATCAAACCTTCCAAAATATTACAGATGTTTACTATGAGGAAAGCATTTAATGAAAGGGAAGATAATTATTGTTCTTGTGAACAAAGAAAAAATAAACATAAGGATAAGGACATTAATTACAAAACAAAGGCTTGGCAGGATTGGGTTCTTACTCTTATTCAAATAAAGAAATGTTTGTATGGAATGGGAAATCTTACCTTTAGACACATATATGAATTCCTATTTGTATACATATATGCATATAGACTTTTCCTTGAGTGTGTAAAACAATTTTAGTATAATGGTGCCACCCACTGGACATAGTTCAGCCAAAGTTTTACTCAAAAAAGTCTTAAAGATTTTCTTTTTATTTCCTAAGGTTCTGTCTTTCCTGTACTAGAATAAGTTTAAACAATGTATTTTGCTTCTTTAATGCTTAGGATTAGAAGATAATTGCTAAATTATATCATTCTTATTTTCTGTGCATGTAATTTTAATATTGTATTTTAAAAACTTTTAATCTTCAAAATAAATTTTAATAAACTTTTGTTTGTTTTTCACCCAATTTGATCTTTTGGATTATCCTTTCATTTGAGTCAAAAACTTTAAATTTTTAATTCCAAGAATCAGACTCTTCACTGGAGTTGGAACAAGAGAGATAAGTTGAAACCCAGTTTGCCAGGACACAAAGGTTTGCTAGCTTTGAGTTGGGGAGGTTGGAAGGATTAAGAATGATGAGAATAAAGGAGCAATCTGTGGGGGAAAGAACACTGTCAATCATTGTGAGCTCAGTTCAGAATTACAGTGACAGGATGAGTATTTCAGAATAGAAATATGTTACTCTTTGAACATGACTATATAGTCCAATGAAAGTTGAATAGATTATAACCTCATGAGATGAACTTGTCCAAGGATGTCTTACAGTGGTAGCTGGCTAGCAATCCAGAGAAAGGAAGAGATGTGGAGGATGTCTAAGAAGGGCCAAAGTAAATCCTTTGAAGCTGTAGGTGACAAGAAAGTCACATGCCTGGATCATGACAGAAGAATAGAGGTGCTTTGGAGTCTTCCATCTCTTGCTGCACGTTCTTCTAACAACGTGGCAAGGAACCAGGCTGACTTCCATCTTCCACAGCAGAACTTTTCCCTGCTGTGAGAAATCCCTGAGTGTTTGGTTTCCATAGGGAGGAGGGTGTTAAAGATATACATTACAAAACTGAGGTCTGTCTATGGCTATTGAGCCTAAGTGCAGGAATGTGGGATTTAGGCAAAAGGAGAAATAAAGGAATTGACTCCACCAATCACTGAACTGGGAGGGGTATTCCAACCTGACCTAAAGATGCCAGAGCTGAGCTTAGGCTGAGGCCGGCTCCAATTAGTCCTAGGCTGACCCTAGGATCTCTCACCTATGCAAGTGTGCTTGCTTAATGAGGTTCATACCTATTACTATAGACTCCCCTGTGACGATTGAGGCTCATCAGTATAACATGTGCTGTATGACCAGGATGAAGAAAACATATTAAAGAGTGGTATGGGGTAGGCATCTCCATTAGATTGCTGGCTTGGAGGAGAGGAGAAAGCCGTTCAAATTGTACCTAAGCCTGGACATTCTCACAATTCGGGCTTTTTCCTGCTATGGGAAGACAGCCCTTTCCTGCACGGAAGTTAATAACAGCCATTTTATCAGTCCAGAGTAAGTTTTTATAATTATGGGCCATTTATAATAATTTGGGGTCTCCATCTGAGATTTTTACAGAATCTCTGAGATTTTCCCAGAGGAACTCAGGAAAAGAATGGTCAGGCTTGAATTCAAGCAAATTATTGTTTTTATTCTCTGAGAAATATCACGCAGCATATTTCTGAAATGAACTGACTGACCTGAGTGATTGAATGCTTTAAGGGATAGGAAAAAAAATCATGGTGGGTAGATCCATTAAGGAAGGAAAACTGGTGGTTTGAACTGCCTTAAAAAATGGCTCAGACATTCATGAGGGGGAAGCTAAAAAAAAAAGTGGAAGGCGAGGTGGTTTCCTCCCAGGATTTTCCCCAGAAAGAAAAATTCCTTCGAGGGAAAAGATTTCTGGCAGACTCTGTGGGTCTGGACCAGGAGTTCTTGGAGCATGGGATGAGAACCATTGGACCCATTTTTACTCTGTGTGTTTGCATGTGTGTGCATGTATATGTGTTGTCTTGCCTCTGTATTGTGATTTGCTGTCTATGAAGTTTTAAACTGTGAGGGCTAGGAGGCAAACTGGAGAAATTCCACCCATCCTTCTGGGAGAGAAAAAAATAAAATCCCCAGTTCTGAGCATTCTCTGTCTTCCTTGAAGCTGCAAGCTCAGCCCCTCCCCAGATCTAGTAGCCCCGAGTGGTGGGAGGGGAGGGGGAGCTGTTTGAGAGCCAATTTTTTTCAAGTTTGATGCAGGGAAAGATGAAAAGAATTATGAATGTAACAGAAACAAAATTTGTAATCTTAAGGATTGCTGAATCTCGTTAAATTGAGTGGAGGTCCCCCACTCTTGAGATGTAAATCCACTACCATTGTTTCATTATTGAATGTAAAATTTGTATCCTGACCTCCTGGGGCTTCAACCGTCTACCTGGTTCTGAGTCCATTAAGGAGAAGGGAATCCACCTTTTGCCCTCTGGATAAGGACAAGACTTTAAAAATCCGGGTGGGACCTCTGCTCAGCACCTGAGTTGCCTCTGACTACCTGGCCCAGTCAACTCTGCTTGACTGCTCTTTTGTCTCTTTCTATACCTACCATTTTCTTATGTGTTATAACTTCTTTTAATAATTTTTTATTTTATTTCCACTCTCACTTTCCCAAGTTTGAATAATGATTCCTCATAGGCAGAAACAAACTCAAGTAACCAGTGGCAACATAATGGAGAGCCAGCCAGGAGGAAATCTCTGCCCAGACTTGGAAAATTGGATTGAACTCCACAGGTGAGAAGCATGCCCCCTTTTTTTAGATTCTAGATTTTTAAAAAAGTAGGGAAATTATTGGAACTAGCCCTACTTCCGTGTCCTATTTACCTGGAAAACAGAAAATGGTTGAATTTTGTGGGGAGTCAGCAAATGTGTGGCCCATGCTGATCCCATGTGGTGTTTCACAGTAGCTCTTATGTGGGCCTACCTTATGTTCTGTTCAGGCTGACCGGTGATGGCAGGGCTGAGGTATATTTGGTTTATACCCCACTGTGGATTGAGGTTTGTTAAGGAAGGATATTTGGCATATGTCTAATTGACATGTCTCTTATCTAGATGTTTACAAGAATTAAAATATGGAAAACTTGATACCAAAGACTCCCCCCATCCCTCCACCCTAGCTGTATGCATGCTAACTTGGAAGGAATTAGATTTGATTAGCAAAACACCTGAGCTCCTAGAAATTACCTTTGGGTGGAACTCTCTCTCTTTGAAATGCTTTCTCTTTCTCTGAAGAGGGAGGAGGGGAGGGAGAAGGGAAAATCTTCCTTTTTAGAACTTAGAAACTCAAACCTATGTGTCAGATGGAATGCATGCTTCACTGTAGGAAGGGTAAGATCCCCCAAAACTTGTTTTAGCCCCATTGTTTAAAATAGGGGACCCCCCCACACCTTCTTCCTGGTTTGGAGAGGAGGGAGATTGGGCAAACAACTACTTTTTTCTTAGACTACACGTTTTATCAATTTCAAGCCCCATTCCCTAAAGACATTAGCTGGGCTGAGAAATTCCCACCCTTGGGAAGGGGAAGAGAAATGGGTGGATTGATTGAGAAGCCTCATTGTCAATTAGTTAAGAAAAAGAAAAAAGAGAGAGGAAAATAACTTTTTCTGGGACTAGGGAATTCAGATTTCATCTTTTTTAAAGTTGTTTTTTAAGTTGTTTTTTTTTTTTGCAAGGCAGATGGGGTTAAGTGGCTTGCCCAAGGCCACACAGCTAGGTAATTAAGTGTCTAAGGCTGGATTTGAAGTCAGGTACTCCTGACTCCAGGGCTGGTGCTCTATTCATAGATTTCATCTTTTAATGAAGCCTTGCTAATAACTTATATCTCTGAAACAGAGTAACTGGATTTGAACTTTATTATAAAGTTATTTAAGATGCATTCAGTTTTTAACTATTGTTTGGCTATTTCAAAATCTTATTGAATATATAAGAGTTCCTCAAGAAATTCTGATTGATTCTAAAAGTTATTTTTTTGACTGGTCTTAATTGGTACATTCAAAAATATAATATAAATGTGTGTGTGTAAGTAATTCAGATCTGAAATAGCTATAGTTACCTGAATTAAATGTCACTCCTTTTATTTTCGGTTTTGAATTTAATTTCTTAAACGGGTCTAATTGGGGTTTGAATTTAATTGCTTAAAAGGGTCTAATTTGAAATCAAGTAATTAATGAAGTTGGGAGCTGAGCCTAACCCCCTACTGCCATTTGAAAGCTTATGAGTGGCAAAATTTGTGAAATGATCTCAGCTGTGAGCTAGACTTTAAGGTTTAGTAAATGTAGACTTCCTACCCTCAAGGCTTTGAAAAGGGGGGGCGGGAGGGAGGGCCTTTGATAGGAGGTCATCACCTTGTATTTAAAAAAAAGAAACTTATCTGAGAGCTAAATGAGAGTAATTTAGTCACCTTTGAAAGTTCTGTAACAAATCTTGAGAATTTATATATGTAATCAAGAAAGAAAATATAATTGGGATAAATTTTATGTCAAGGAATTTGGGAATATTGAATCATATATATCTACTGATTTCTTTTGGGAAAGAAAAATATTGTACTAAATTTTGTAATCTGATTTGTTTTGATCTTAAATTGATATACATTGTCAACAATCTCACAAGGTATTTTGTTGGTAAAGGAAGAAAATCTGGAATAATCTTTGTCTCTTATCACATGTTTATGGAAGGGAATGTATATGTAACATATATAACTAAAAGTAAAATCTATTTAACATCTGTTATTTGAAAATAAGAAAATATATTAACATTGCCTGGAATTTATAGCACTTGCTTTTGGTTCTAAGGGGAATGAGATGTTTAAATAGGAATCTTATGTCCAATGTAAATCAATACTGTATGATTAATTTTAAAGAAGCAAGAATATGGAATTTCTCATGGTAACTATAGGCAGCTCTGACTGACTGAACATAGCAATTGTGTGGTTCCTCTATAAGGTAAACTCATTAATAAATAGGATGTACTTATCAATTTTGTGATTTTTTTTGTAACTTCAAAGAAATCATATTTACAGTGTCTGGCTATCTTTTGTGAACATGTGAGCTATTTGAATACTATAATGTTAAAGCCTAGAGATAACATGTGATTGCTTCGAAGGGGTGGTAAGGGAAATATAACAAATAATGACCCCTTCTGGGATAAATATGTGTATTCATGTATAATAACTCATGTTAATAATTGACTTGAATGCCTAATTGCTTACTTTTAATTGCATTGGAATAAAAAACACATGTTAGAAATTTAAGGTTGCTAAGATGTTCTAATGGTTTTTAAAGAATTCTGAAGGATACTATTTTATTTTAGGTCTTTTTTAAAATTTTTTTTGGTTTTTGCAGGACAGTGGAGTTGGGGTGGCTTGCATGTCACACAGCTGGGTGATTGTTGGGTGTACGGGGCCAGATGTGGGCTCGGGTGCTCCTGACTCCAGGGCTGGTACTCTGTCCACTGTACCACCTGGCCATACCTACAATTATTACTATTATTTTTTTATTTTAATTTTAATTTTTTTCTCTCCTCTTTACTTTATCACTCTAGTGAGCCTATATTTTTTTGGGGGGAGGGTATTTTGTTTACTCTTAAACAAGAATATTTTATTAATGTATAAAAAACATTATTTGTACAAAATGAGAATAAATAAATGTTAAATAACCTTTCTGAGCCAAAAAAAAGAATTCTGAAGGCAATAATTTCTATTTTTGAAGATAACAAGTAGTTAGAAATTTATGTATAGAAGAGTCTAGCTATATATGTAAACTGGGACTAAACTGTGGTTATTTGCTTTGAGGGAAAAGCAGCTATATAACATGAGGAAAATAAAATATTAATGGTAATTTGAGATTTCTCTGTGCAATCTAGCCAATTGTTAGGTGAGAAGTATGGAGATGATAGACAAGCTCCTAGCTCAAATGAGATGTTTGGTTATTTTAAACAAGGGTAATAACTAAATGGGGTCATTGCAAAAAAGTTGATTTTATAAAAAAATCAATTAGGATTATTGCATTGTTTTTACATCTCAATCTGGTTTTTTTGCATTTCATTTACAGCACTGTCCTTAGATACATAAACAACAATTGAATTATAATTTTTTCCCTGGATTTCTTATACCAAAGCACACTCTTGGTTTTCCTTAGTATTCAAGTCACCTGAAGCTCTGGTTATAGGTAATTGCTATATTAAAATATATTGATAATTGATCTGCCTAACATCAGGTATGTTAAAATAGAAAAACAATATGCCAATGAAGCCATTAGTCCTACGGAGTTTGATCTTAAATGCTTCAGATGAAGTAAGTGACCTTTGAAAGAATGGCCCTAGCCTCAACTGGGGTAGGATTCTCTTAAATGAATCCCTTACCTGGCTTAGTGAAGAGGTTTGTCTAGAAAGATGGTGGCATGAAGGCAAGAATTCCCAGAAACTCATTCCCCCCCAAAACTCCAAAAGCCATCAAATTATGACTCTAGCCAAAATTTAGAGGAGCAGAACCCACAGAAAGACTGAGTGATACAATTTCCCAGTCCAAGACAGCTTAGAAGTTCTATGGGAAAGGTCTGTTTCACTGGGACCAGGAGTTGGAAAAAGCCATTGCAAGTGCAGCCATAGCCACAGTACAGCACAGCCAGGCCAAGTTCCTAGATCCCTGGGGGCACCTAAGTCCAAGGCAGAGGGGGCGGTTTCCAAGACCTCCTGGCCCAGGAATCACTGGGAAAAGCTTGAAATGGTAGTGAGAGAATTCTGCAGCAAGAGAGTGAGGAAGTGGCACCTCAGAGCAGTCCTGTGGTGAGAACCTGCCGCAGGAATCAAGGAAGCCAGCCTGTGCCTCCTGAGTGCAGCCCACAGATGCTAAGGGGGTCAGGGGAGACTGCAGAGGTCTCTCTTCTCTCCCTGGGGCAGCACTCAGCTGTTTGCCCACATTCAGATCTAGGTTGCTGTCTGAGCCCCCACAACATGACCATGGCTGAGCAGGGCTCATGCTTACAGCTCCAGGGCAGAGGGGAGGGCCTGAACACAGGCAAGAGAGCAGTCAAAGTCCCTCATAAGACCTTGGAGGAGTTAAGGTCTCTGAATTGTCCCCCAAAAAAACCCCAAAGCCTTGGAAGTGCAGTAAATCAGTCATAGGCTGAGGGAATGAGCAAACAAAAGAAAAAGAAGAATCTGACCATAGTAATTTACTTGGTCCTATGGAAGATTCAGAAAATGACAAAATTGAAGCTTCTGTACCCAAAACCTACAAGAGGAATAGAAAATGAGCTCAAGCTATGGATGAGCTCAAAAAAGACTTTGAAAAGGATGGGAATTAAGGGAAGCCTAGAGGGATTTGCATGGACTGATGCTGAGTGAGATGAGCAGAACCAAAAAAACATCCTAACAGCAACATGGGGGCAATGATCAACCTTGATGGACTTGCTCATTCCAGCTCATTCCTTCAGTGCAACAATCAGGAACAATTTGGGGCTGTCTTCGATGGAGAATACTATCTGTATCCAGAGAAAGAATTGTGGAGTTTGAACAAAGACCAAGGACTATTACCTTTAATTTAGGAAAAAAAAAAACATATCTTATTGTCTGATCTTGCTATCTCTTATACTTCATATTTCTTCCTTAAGGATATGATTTCTCTCTCATCACATTCAATTTGGATCAATGTATGTAAAGACTGACAAATTGCCTTCAGTGTGTGTGGGGGGGTGGGAAGTAAGATTTGGGGGGAAATTGTAAAACTCAAAATAAAATGTTAAAACAATTTTATTTAAGGCAATGTGGTTAAGTGACTAGCCCAAGGTCACACAGCTAGACAATTATTAAGTGTCTGAGGCTGGATTTGAACTCAGGTATTCCTGACTCAAGGGCTGGTGCTCTATCCACTGTGCCACCTAGCAGCCCCTTCTTCTTCATTCTTAAAAAAAGATCATGACATCAGGAAGATGATACCATGACAAAATATGTGAATTAGATTTGAGTAAAGGGGTGCTGTGCTAAATCAGTCTCACTTTAACTTTCTGGAGCCATCTAGGTTCAGTTGCCAGATCTGGATCAAGACACCTGGAGCTGACCCTGGATGAGAGGTGTAATCATGTTTAATTGCCTTGGCCAAGCTTAAGTAGTAAGAGTTAATCGTCTCAGATCAGATTTAAACTCAGGTATTCCTGACTCTAGGGCTGCAGCTCTATCCATTGCATCTCCTAGCTGCACTAATGTTAAACATCACTGGACATATAAAACTCAAAACAGGTTACTCACTAACATTGGGGGGAGGGGAACAGAAGGGAGAGAGGTTGAAAAATGTAGAACTCAAAATAGTATAAAAATGAATGTTGAAAATGAACTTTCTGTGTAAATGGAAAAAATTAACATTTGCAAAGAACAAAAAAAAAGCTGGAAGGAGTGGGATGGGAAGGGAAAATGATTTAGAATGAAGGCATGCTTGCTGCCTAGGTGTATTGCCTATG
This sequence comes from Macrotis lagotis, assembly GCF_037893015.1. NCBI lineage: Eukaryota > Metazoa > Chordata > Mammalia > Peramelemorphia > Peramelidae > Macrotis > Macrotis lagotis. The sequence continues at coordinate 815,135,438 of NC_133658.1, read as the reverse complement.
AATTTCAGAGGACACAGTATATGTAAGAATAGTGTTTGCTAAAAATGTGGGGTGGAATAGTTGATAAAGGGAATTAGAGACCTAGTAGTAGGGGGATGGGGAATGGAGATTGGATAATACTCTACAGAGGTTCAGAATAATGGCATGTGTAGGGATCAATCTAGTGTAGGTATGTCCACAGAAGCTAGAGTCAGGCAGGATGGAAATGTAGCAGGAATTGGAAGACTTGTGGTTAGCTGGAAGATCTTTCTTCTCCCCTATTTCCTTCAAAGATTGGCGTTTAGGTAGGAGATATAGCAGCAGGAGATTGAATTCTTTGTTCAACTGATTTTACTTTTCTTCTTCCTTCATAGGATAGACACAGCAGGAGGATGATGACTTGAGGTCAGAGGGAAGGTCACTCCTTGCACTGGAGACTCTTTCTACTGAAGGGGGCAGGAGATCAGACTGACAGCCATAGCAAGCACTGGAAATTGCTTTGTACTGGTACAGGTGGAAATCACCTTGACTATCCCCCAGCACCCTGTAGTATGAGATTAGAAAGGTGCAGCAAGGCATAGAAATCTTGATCAAATTGTTTTAAATGACCCATAATTATAAAAACCTAGTCTAGAATAATAAAATGACTCATTAACTTCTCTTCAGGAAAGGGCTATCTCCCCAGTGGGAAAAAGAACCAAACTGTGACAATGTCCAGTCTTATATACAATTTGAAAGACTTTCTCCTCCCCTCCGAACCAGCCATTGGTCTGAACCATCAGGGGTACAATCAAAATGATAGGTTAAACCTCAATTGTCACAGGGGGAGTGTATAGTAATATGAATGGACATCATTAAATAAGCACATTTGTAAAGGTCAAAGACCTAGGTCAACCCAGGACAAGTTGGAGCAGGCCTCAGTCTAATCTCAGGTCTGGTATCTTTAGGTCAGGTTAGAAGACCTCTCCTAGTTCTATGATTGGTGGGGTAAATTTCTTTATCTCCCTTTTGTCTTACTCCTGCATTTCTGCATGTAGGCTCAATTAGTATAAACAGACCCCAATCTTTTCAATAAGAGATTGGTTCCCACACCTTATTAGTGACTTCTTCCTTAAATCACAATCCTCATCACTTTCTATCAAAATCTTCATCTCTTGGTTGGTGATGACCTCTATCACTGCCAGTACTCTTATGAATGTTGGGAGTATAAATGGAATTTGATAGTTCCATCTCTCCTTGGTTATGGGTAGACAATAAATATGAGATTTATCTACAAGGAGGGGGAATAAGTAAGGGAGACACACTGAATGAAGGGGAAGGTTACAAATATCAAAGGGGCAGATCTCACTGACCAAACAATCCATAAACATAGACACAAGATGGAAAAGATGAACTGTTCTAGTCTCTCTTTTCCCTGGAGACATCTGATGTTCTTCTGCATCTTCAGAATCTATTCCAAAAAAGTCTTCTCCATTTCAGGTAACTTGTTGAGATTTCTTTCTGGTGAAGGGACTTCTTAAGATAACATGGTAATCAGACCAATGCTCATATTTTCTTCACTTAGATGATAAAATTCTGAAACTTCTTAGATCGTGAAAATTTACATTTTTACTTATTCACTGCCATGTTGATATACATACTCCACTCTAACAAAATTAAATTCTGTAATTGTTTCACTACAGAAGTGAATTCACTGAAAATTCTCAGTTTAACTTGAGCTTGCAACATATATATTTGACAATCATCTTAGTACAGTTTCCTGCAAGTGACTTAGTTTTCATCTTTTGCTCTTATTAAAGCTTGTTCTTATTAAAGTATCATTAACTAATATGAATTTCTCTTTTCAAAATATTTCTAAACATAACATAGGTTATCCTTCTTCTGATATACTATTAACTCAGATTCCTTTCCTTAAATGAGAACTTGAGATTGGTTATTGTACAGAATCATAGCTTAAGATCACAAAACTTATTCTTCTTATCTAATATCCCCTTTCACATAAAAATTAAAGGATCTTTGCAGAGGCCACTTGAGTGAGTTTGGGGTAAAGAGGCCAGTTATGACCAGGAAACCTAAACTGTGGTGACCCTTGAGCTGAAAGATTCCATGGAACTCTCATTTAATAACACAACTGTATCATTCTTGACCTCACTATTCAATATGCCCTGTTTCTGAACTTCTTGACCTGGGTCGCATCCTGCTGGGTTAATTCCTGTCCATAACAAAGTTACATCATTGTTTTTATCCTGTTTTCTAATTTTGTGGTTTTCTTCTATAAAAACTGTCTTCAATAAATTGGCTCTGTCAGTCATCCTGCTGATATTCCCATCTGAGTGTATACATGTTTGTGTTTTCTCTCCTGAGCTGAATGGATGCCCTGCTGGCCAGGGGATCACAATATTTGGCATCCTTATGTGGGGCATGCACAGGACTTGAAGTCATCCAGAAACTGAGATAGTCCTTTAGGAGAAGAAAACCCCTCCTGGTAAAGTTATGAAGGAATCCTATGATCAGGTAAAGAGGGGAGGCTTTAGGTGGAGCCGTTTCAACAATGATGGATTTTTACTTTCTTTTTCCAAGCAGGTACACAGGTGTAAAAGCGAAGGAACTTTCCAAGGAACTAAAAAAAAAAAAAAAGTCAGGACAGAACATAAAAATCTTAAAGAAACTGGATAAAGAGAAAAACTTAGAAATTATCAAAGAATAAATAAGATAAAGTCTTTACAGACTGTTTATGATGTTCTTCGTGTTTCCCAAGGAAAGGAGAATTGAGCTTAGAAGGTACTTTGAATTGAACAGATAAATGAATATTAATATGATAAAATACTGTTGAATTTTTTTCTTCCCCACTTTTTCACTGTAATTATGCCACAATATCCGCCCCCTTCTCCCTCTCCACAGCTTTTCCATTTTTTGTGATTTGGCTCTTATCTTTTGACCTTGGAGTTACTAGCCAGAGAGAGAGAGAGAGAATTACTTCATGAAGATTTGGATAAATGTTAAAAAAGAAAATTTATTTGGAGTTAAAATACACAGGAAAGGATATACATATACATACACACACACACACACACACACATATATATATATACATATATATATATATATATGTGTATATATATATATATATATATTCCAAAAATGACAAGACAGGTTAATTCTAAAGTATATAATTTGGGGACTAAGAAATGAAATAAATAAATAAATAAAGGAATTAAGGGGAAATTAAATAGTTAATCTTTTACCAAGAGGATATCATCACATTATAGCTTCAGGAGTTTATCAATATAGATTCTGATAATTGCAGTTATTTCAGAAAATTCGGGGTCAAGTGAAGATTTTAGAACTCTCAGGTCATTACATTTGCACCAGCACTCTTGTCTTCATCTCTGCACTGCTGCCATGTGCTGCTGTCACTCCTACATACATGCTGATTGAAAGGAGAGAAAAATTACACAACCATTTTGACTAGGTCCACTGCAAATTCATGCAAGGCAATCTTAACTGGGGGCTCACAGCTGGTGGGCAATCATACTTTACCTCATTATCTCACTCCCCACAATGGTTTATCTAACCTATTCATTCCTCCTCATACTAAAGAGATCTTTGATCTCCTAGATGCCAAATTCACTGACCTTCTCTCTGTCCTCAATCTTCTTGATGTCTTTGACAATGTGAATATCCCTATTTCCCCTTAATACTCTTCTATCACAGCACCACTTTCTCATGAAATCTCATACCTATCAGACTACTCTTTATCAGTCTTTTTTGATGGATCCTCATGCAAGTTGTACCCTCTAACCTTAGGCATCTCACAAGGTTCTGCCCTAGACTCTTTTCTTTACTCTGTATTGCTACTCTTGATGATAACAATACCAGTTGATCCAATTATCAACTCTGGACTGATGATTCTCAAATCTCCTCTCCAATTTTCTATTAGGCATCATAAATTGGATGTCTTATAGACATCCTTAGCTCAAATGTCCAAAACTGAATTCATCTTCTGCCCCAAATCCTCCCTGCCCTGACAAGGGCACTACCATCTTCTCATTCTATCAGACTCACATCCTAAATGTCATCCTCAAATCCTCCTTATCTCTCACCCCCAATAGGCAATCTGTTGTCAAAACCTGTTGATTTTACTTTTGCAGAATCTCTTAGGCTTCCCTTATCCATTAGTGTCATTGCACTGATGCAGGCTCTAATCACCACATGTCTGGACTATTGCACAATAGCTTGCTGATGAGTCCAACTGCTTCAAGTCTCTTCCCTCTCTAGTGCATCTTCTACTTAGCTACCAAAGTGATTTTCTTAAAGAATGGTCCAGCGACATCACTCCCTTACTCAATCCTAGTGGTCCTCTAGTATGAAATACAACCCACTATTAGCCTTCAAAACATTTTATAACCTATGTTCCTCTTTCCCACTTTTCTAGTCTTCTTACAAATTTTTTTTCACACATTCTTCAGTCCATGATGCTGGTATCTTTGCTGTTCCATAAACAAAAATTCTCTCTTGGCTCTGAGAATTTTCTCTGCTCCTCTTATTCCAAGATTGCTCTTCTTCCTCAGTCTTCTACCTTTCCTAGCATTCTTCAAGTCCCAATTAAAATCCCTTCATCTACAGGAATCCTTTCCCAACCCCTTGTAATTCTAATGCCTTCCTTCTTAATTATTTCCTATTTATCTTATATATAGTTTGTTGGAACATATTTATTTAAATGTGATTTCTGAAGGCAAGAATTGTTTACTACAAAGTCTTTTTTATCTTCAACATTTAGCATAGTGACTGGTGCATAATAAGCACTTGATAAATACTTATTAACTAACTGGTTAATAAACACAGACTCCAAAAAGCAGGACCTGTAGAGCTACAGTTGACCAGAAAATATTACCTTTACTGGAGTGAAATGAAAAGGAGATAGGAAATAACTCATATAACTCTATTTCTTGAGTGAAAATAACTCTAATTTTCCTGTATACCTCTTCTAATGTGTACTGGGGAATGGGAGAATTTTTCTTTCTTCCCAGCTCCATTATCAGTTGTCTGTCCTTTGTTTTCAAAGAGGACCAATAATATCACAGATGATGTCTTGATTTGTTCATGAGTTGCATTTAATTGAGACAGAATTACAAAAAGTTGTCAATTCTTTCTGTGAAAGCAAAGTCCAATGGCAGGACAAAAGTTAAGATGACTGGCAGTGACCCCAGATGCTGTGAATGACCTTGGCATCTTGTATACCTGACCAACTCTAGTTCTCCCCAATACCTGCATCAGCCACCTTCATGACCTTTGGAACAAATTGTTTTCATTCACCCATTTTGCCAAGGAAAGACTTCTCATGGTTAGGGTAGATATCCTCCCCCAAGTCACTAACAGAAATGCAGACTTTCAGTTATTCTCAATCTAGATTTAGGCAGTCTCCAGAGATAATTCACCAGGATGTGACTACTGCACATGCTACAGCTTCTTAGAGCCACAGGTGATAGCTGAATGATGGTAGACACCAAAGGTGGGTGATAAGCTCTGATAAAGGTAAAAAGTAACTCATTCAGCAGGAGACACAATATTCTAGAGGGAGTCAAGCTAGAAAGTCCAAGCTGGCAACCTGCTAGATAGATTTGCTGTTACCATCTACTGTAGATTTGAATTGTCTTGGCCATATGTACTCCCTCAACATGTGCTTATCTGCTAGGTTAATTGAATGTATGGAGGTGCCTGCTCTTCCCAATGTCACTGTTTGTATTTGTAGAATACCATAGCCCAAAGATTTGTGAGGGAAGGGCTTATAACCCCTATTCATTTCAATAAATGCCTTTGCTTTAAACTAATTTGAGTTACTGGCTGAATACTGAAAGTAAATACATTTGTAGGGACTCAAGTGCTATAGAGTACTTTGAATGTGGTAAAGTTATCCCCTAGAGGACCCAACCCATAAGTATGAATCAAGACAAAAGGGGGAGGGGTTCACTTCAGTGACATCTGTTTTCAACTTTCCCACAAGAAAAGCATGATAGACTTAATCAAATGCACTTTCCCCTACCAACCAGTAAAGTAGTCCTATTATTTAAGAGAGAAATGGCTTTCAATCTTGATAAATCCATATTTTGTTTTTTTCCCTAGAACTTTGTCTTCTAAATATTCACTAATTTTTTCTTTAATAAATTTGAATTAGGCTCTAAATCAAGAAACAAAATGACTGTAACTACAACTAGTTCAAGCTATTGAAAGATTACCTGGAACAGCAGGTTTCCTAAACCAGGGTGTTGATTTAGAGTAAAGATATTGTGATATTTTTCCTCTCCAGGTTAGATGATGCATCTTGAAAACCCTTTTGTATAGACCCAGTACTTCAGGTTAGCAATCTTTGTGAAAGAAAAACAAAAGTTTGAATAGCAATGAAAATGAGACCTCTAGACAAACATATGCAATGAAACCTATCCTGATGCCCAAAGATGGACTCCACTCCAGTGGAAGTCTCTCTGCAGGAAAGGATGGAGAATTCCCCCTACACTTGGGTGGAAAACATCCTCCCACTCCAAAGTTTCTGACACCCAAACTAAACCTCTTAAGGCTCAAAACACTCAGGGGCTCCTTAGAAAAATGATACCAAATTTTTTTTTTAATTTAAAAATTAAAAAAGAAAAAGAAAAATGATACCGCTGTTTCCCTATATTAGCATGTGATGCCACTAAAGAGGTGACATCACTGAAAATCCTACCATGAAGGTGATTATGTAACTTCCCTTGATATTCAGGATTAGTTGAACTGCAAAACCTGTATGAGTCCTTGTGCTCCAAAACCAGAGGATTTCAAGAGTAAGAAAATATGTGATCAAGATATCACCTGAAATGAAAGGGAAACCCTTAAGTGTCTTATGTGATCTTTATGAACTGATGCCAAAGAAATGGGAAATGTAGGGTGGTACTCTGAATGTTCTGGAGCTGCAAGCAGCTTGATCATCAAATATTCCCTCATTAGTTACAGATATTAGGGCATAGAAAGCAGTTGATGAGACAGAAAGGATGTTAATTACTATTCTTATTTTAAAAAAGCATGTTAAAAAAATATAACAAAGTCTTGGCAGGATTAAGTTTACTCCTATTCAAAGGAGGGAATATTTTGATAGAATATATGTGTATATATGTATATATATATATATATATATATATATATATATATATATATATACACTATCTGAGGATCTTTCTTTTTTTTATTAGGCTTTTTTTTTTTGCAGGACAAATGGGGTTAAGTGGCTTGCCCAAGGCCACACAGCTAGGTAATTATTAAGTGTCTGAGACCGGATTTGAACTCACGCAGGTACTCCTGACTCCAAGGCCGGTGCTTTATCCACTACACCACCTAGCTGCCCCCTAGAATCTTTCATTTTAGACATGTATTTGATTTCTATGGAGAGTCCTTGAATATAAAAAAATTATTATGGTGTGCCATCCAGTGGACATGGCTAGAAGTACAACCAGTTTTATTCAAATAGGTCTTCAAGATCAATTTTATGTTAATTTTTGGTAGAAAATTATGAGCTATTAAAGTTTTGTCCTTCCTGTAATTGGTATAAGTGAAAGTGTTATATTTTTGTTATGGATATGCTTAGCATTAGAACATAATTGCTCATTCTTGTCATCTGTGTATGTGTAATTTTAATAGTGTACTTTATAAAACTTTTGTTCTTCAAAATAAAGCATAATAAAATTTCATTTGTTCCTTGCCCTTGATCTTTTAGCTTTTCCTACCATTTGAATAGAAAACTTGGATATTCTTAGCTCCAAAATGCAAACTCTTCGCTGAGAGAAGGAAAAAGAAAATTAAGAAAAATCCAGTTTGTTACCTATCAAGAAAGTGCTCAGGGACCTATCCTGAGCCTTCACCTGGATATATACCTTTCCCAGGTCTTTGGACGTCACGGACCCTCCTTGGGGATGGATGGCAATAACTGGACAGAGCACCCAGTAGCAGTCTAACAAGCAGGTCTTTATTGCTTACATAGCAGCAAAAAAATGGCTTTCTTCTTCCCCAACCCCATCCCTTTTATAGTCCTGAGCTCCTCTCCTGAGCTCCTCCCCTGTTCCTCCCTCATGGGCAGAGCCACTCCTGTTACTGGGGCATTCCCAGCACCCATGTGGGCAGGTTCACACCCCCAGGCATCTCCTAGCCCATAGGTGGCCAAGGTCCAGAGTTGGGTCCCTGACAGAAAGCATTTCAAAAAACACAGCAGAAGGGTCTGCTAGCTTTAGATTGGGAGTTTGAGGGGATTGAGAGGGGTGAGAATAAAGGAGCAATTAGTGGAGGAATGGACATGTCAATGGACAATGTCAAACAGAACATCAAAATCACTTAAATGGGATAAGTATTTCAGAGTAGAAATATGCTATTCTTTGAAGATGAGTTTGGGTCACTGATCATTGTCCACAGCAGATCCTCCTAGGGGTGAACTAATCCCCAGGGTATCTTTCAGAGGTGGTTGGCAGGCAATCCAGGGGAAGGAAGAGGTATGGAGAACGCTCAAGAAGGGATACGGTAAATTCTGTGAAATTATAGGTAACAAGAGAGTCACCAGCCTGGAGCATGATGAAATGGTGAAAAGTAGAGACACCTTCCATCTCTAAGCAAAAGTAGGAAGGGGTCAGACTGACTTCCATCTTCCATAAAAAAACTTCTCCTTGTGTTCAAGATTTCTACCCTTTGATGCACCTTCCTGATCTCACACTGAAGTTGCTGGGGGGGCGGGGGCAGCAGCCAAGGTGATTTGCACCTGAGCCAGTACAAGATAATTTTCACCTTCTGCCATACCTGTCAGTCTGATCTCCTGTCTCCTTCAGTAGAGAGGGTCTCCAGTGCAAGAAGTGACCTTCCCTCTGACCTTCAGGTCTTCCTACTCCAGCTATGTGACCCCTGAAAGAAGAAGAAAAGGGAAGTCAGTGAGGATGAAGACTTCAATCTCCTGCTGCCACATTTCCTGCCTAACTCCATTCTTTGAAAGAAATGAGAGAGAAGCAAGGCCTTCTAGTTAATCAAAGGCCTTCCATCTCTTGCTACATTTCCATCCTTCTGATAAGAAGAGTAGCACCTTCTACTCACTGATGAACATATCTTTCTTAGAATGTTCCCTATGCAATTCAGTTATTCTGAACCTCTATGGAGCATCTCTCAATCTTTTCCTTTCCCTTCTCACTCCTATCTTTTTTTTTTGTTTTTTTTTCATTTTTACTTTTTTTTCCAATTACATATAAAGCTAGTTTTCAACATTTATTTTTTGCTAGATTACAAGTTCTACATTTTTCAACCTTTCTCCCTTCCCTTCACTCTTCCCCATATAGTAAGTAATCTGATATAGCTTATACATGTCCAGTGATATTTAACAGTAGGGCAGCAAGATGGTATAAAGGATAGAAACCCAGTCCTGGAGTCAGGGGGGCCTGAATTCAAATCCGTTCTCAGACACTTAACACTTACTAGCTGTGTGACCTTGGGCAAATCAATTAACACTGATTATTTCCTATCCAGGTCCATCTCCAGTTGTCTTGACCCATATCTGGCTGCTGGATCCAGATGGCTCCTGAAGAGAAAGTGAGGATGACTTATCACAACACCCCCCATTCAAATCTAATTCACATGCTTGTCATGGCATCACCTCCCTGATGTCAGGGACTTTTTTGAGAATGATGAATAAATAACATTATTTCCATTTTATTAATTTTGTGAAAGAAGAATCAAAATCAGTGGGAAAAATACATGAAAAAGAAAAAAGAAAAAACTTTTTTAATAGTGAATATAGGGGTGGCTAGGTGGTACAGTGGGTAGAGCACCGGCCCTGGGGTCAAGAGTACCTGAGTTCAAATCCAGCCTCAGACACTTAATGATTACCTAGCTGTGTGGCCTTGGGCAAGCCACTTAACCCCATTTGCCTTGCAAAAAATAAAAAACTAAAAAAAAGTGAATATAGTATACTTTGGTCTGCCTTCAGACTCCATACTTTTTTCATTCAATGTTGATGGCATTTTCCATCATAAGTCTTTTAGAATTCTCTTTGCTCATTGAGTTGCTAAGAGGAATTAAGTTTATCATAGTTATCATCACACAGTGTTGCTGTTAATGTGTACAGTGTTCTCCTTCACACACCATCAGTTCATGTAGTCTTTCCAGGTTTTTCTGAAATACTCCTGCTCATGATTTCCTATAAAACAATTCTATTTCATCACATTCATAAACTATAATTTGTCCATACATTCCATTCCTCAATTGATGAGCATTCCCTCAATTTCTAATTCTTTGTCACTATAAAAAGAGCTACTATAAATATTTTTGTACATGTTGGTCTTTTCCCTTTTTTTTTAAGATCTTTGGGATAAAAATCCAGTAGTAATATTGCTGGATCAAAGGGTATGCACTTTTTGTAACCCTTTGGACATAGTTCCAAATTGCTCTCCACAATGTTTGAATCAGTTCACAATTTTATCAACAATGCATTAGTATCTCAGTTTTTCCACATTGCCACCAATATTGATCACATTTTTATTGTCATTTTAGCCAATCTGATAGGTGTGAGGTGGTATCTCAAGAGTCGATTTAAATTGCATTTCTCCAGTTGCAAATGAATTAAGGTGGAGGTGTCAACCTCATATGGCCCCATGAAATTCTCAATTGCAGCCTATATCCGATTAAAATAAAAAAGGAAAATGTTTAACAAAGTTAATAAATGTAAGGTACAAAATAGATCAAGTTAATTTGAGGTTTTCTAAGTCAATGTGGAGCTACAGAGATAGTTTGATTTGAGTTTAAAACCACTAATTTAGAGCATTTTTTCCCCTTTGTTTTTTTTTTTTTTTTGCAAGGCAATGGGGTTAAGTGGCTTGCCCAAGGCCACACAGCTAGGTAATCATTAAATGTCTGAGGCTGGATTTGAACTCAGGTACTCCTGACTCCAGGACTGATGCTCTATCCACTGTGCCACCTAGCTGCACTAGAGCATTTTTAATCTTGCTAATTGATAGGTTTGATTTCTTCCTCTGAGAACTGCCTGTTCAGATCCTTTGGTCACTTAAAATTGGAGAATGAGCTACATGGCACTTTTAACATTGTCCCCTGGACTAGAAAGAAATGAGATCAAGCTTTGCTCACCACTAGCTAGAAATTTTAATTTATGTCTATCTTTTCTTTTTTATTCATTTTTCTTTCTTCTTTCCTTCTTTCTTTCTTTCCTTTTTTTATTTCTTCCCTCTCTCCCTCCCTCCCTTCCTTCCTTCTATTTCAAGACATTTGTGTGCAAGTGTTTGTATTTACACATGTGTACATAGAGACACAAATGCAGAAAGTAGGATCTTGTAGATGAAAAAACCTGAAGCCTACATTGGTTCAGTATTCTGAATTTATTAAAACTAATATCTGAACTAAATCCTTTCTAAATTCAGTAATCTTCTATATAATTGCTTTAATTATGTAGAATTTTGGTTACAAATATTATCCTAAAATTCTTGGTAAAGTCAAATATCTCTTTTTTCTCTCCATTACTTTCTTCATAGACAAAACATGAGGATAATGGTGAGTTTGCCATCTTGGTCTCAGTTGAGTTCATCTTGGTAACATTGAAAAGATGTTGGAAACAGGTTTAGGAATATACAAATGAGTATGGAAAATGAGGAGGGAAAAGGATTTGGGGTAGAAACCACATAGGGACTTTGATTATAAAAGCAATGAAATAAATGAGAAGAGGAAGGTATGAAATCTTGGTAAAATTAAATATCAATTAAGAATCAGACAACTGAGGTTCTCATCCCAGCTCTGTCATTAATGGGTTGGTGATCTTATGTCATTTCACCCTTCTCAACCTCCTTCTTTATCTTTAAAATGAGGTGTTTGATGAACATAATTTCTAAGTCTCTCTCAATTCCAATATTTATACAGGAAATAAAATATACAAGGGTCAAGTAGTAAGAAAAACATAATGTAAAGGGAAAATAAGTTACACTTCCAAGTTATAATTAAAATAATAACAGCTTAAATATACTACTTTAATGTTTGCAAAGTGCTATATAGTTTTCACATTTGATCTTCACAATAACCATGGAAGGTAGGTACTATTGTTATCCCTATTTTAATGAATAAAGAAACTGAATCTAAGAATGTTTAAGCAACTTTCTCAAGATCAGTTTAATAAGTGTCTGAGATAGGATTTGACCTTGGCTCTTCCAGACTCCAGGTTTAACACACTGCACCACCAAAGCTGTGTGTGTGACTTATAAAACCTGAGTTAAAATGTACAGAAGAGATCATTCCATAAAGATATATTAAATAACAGATCTTGTACCTCTTAGCTGTAATGGGAAGAACACTGGACCTGGAATTGATTTTCTCCTCTGCAACTTCTTGGGGAAAGTTTTTTAATCACTTTGGGCTTCATTTGTTCCATCTGTAAAATCAGAGGACTTGACTCAGTGATCACTCTGAACCCTTTTAGTTTTTGATCTTTGAATCTAGGATCCTTTGAGGCTGCAGTGAAGGAAGATAGCGACCTACATGAGTAGAGTGGAATTCTTCTTATTAATGAAATCCCAAGTCTCATTTCTATCCACATCTAATGCTTACAAAATTCTTTACACATTTCCTCTACCTTGACTCCATGCAAGGTAGAGAGGGGAGTGTGCAATGTGTGAAAACATTCATTTAATGTCAGATTTTTCAGTGCATTGCTTGTTTCTATATAATTTCTTAAAATGTCTAATTTTTTAACAGATTAAAATTTGTTATGAGAACTGTCTCCTTGGGAAAGGAAGGATAAAGAGACCTGGGGAAAGCTAGATGATGTGAAAACAAGATATCAATAAAATATTTTTTTTATTTTTGAGAGGCAGTGAGGTTAAGTGACTTGCCCAAGGTGACACAGCTAGGTAATTATTAAGTGTCTGAGGCTGGTTTTGAACTCAGGTCCTCCTGACTCCAGGGCCAGTGCTCTGTCCACTGCACCACTTAGCTACCCAATAAAATTATTTTTTAAAAAAATATTCTTTTTCAAAAATTTTCATCCTTATTCACATGTATATTTTTAAGTTACAAAATTTCCTTCCACCCTCCCTTCCCACCCTCCTCCCTTCAAAGGTGAACATTCAGGTTAGCATTGTACATACATATTTTTGATAATTCGTTATTTACATATATATATTTATATACACAAATCGTCATTTCTTTTCTTTTTTTTTAGATTTTGCAAAGCAATGGGGTTAAATGGCTTGCCCAAGACCACACTGCTAGGTAATTATTAAGTGTCTGAGGTCAGATTTGAACCCAGGTACTCCTGATTCCAAGGCCGGTGCTCTATCCACTGAGCCACCTAGCCACCCCCACAAATCATCATTTCAGTGAGGAATTAGGATTAAGGGAAAGAGATAATTTTTATAAAGTGTTCATCAGATTATGAAGGGATGGTTGTTGTTATTGTTGTTTTTGTTTTGTTTCGTTTTTCTTCCTCTGGAAGGGGATAACATTGTCCATAGTTGGTCTAATATGGTTGTCCTAGGTCTCTGAACTGCTGAAAGGAGTTGCTTCCATCAACATTGATCATCTCACAATTTACATTGTTCTCTTGGTTCTGCTCCCTTCATTCAGTGTCAGATCCTGTAACTCATTCCACGCTTCTCTAGAGTCTGACCATTTATGGTTTCTTAAAGAACAATATTATTCCATAGTATTCATGTACCATAATTTGTTTAAACATTCCCCAGTTGATGAGTATCCCCTCAATTTGCAATTGTTTGCCACTACAAAAAAAAGTGTCTATGAATATTTTGGAACATGTGGGACTTTTCCCATTTTTTATGATTTCTTCTGGATTTAGGCCTAGAATTGGAATTGCTGGGTCAAAGGGTATGAACAGGTTTATTGCTCCTTGGGCATAGTTCCATATTACTCTCCAGAATGGTTGGATCCATTCACAATTCCACCAACAATGCATCAATGTCCCAATCCAATCCTCCCACATCCTCTCTAATACTGATCATTTTCCCTTTTTTTTCCATCTTGGCCAATCTGATAGCTGTGAGGTAATACCTCATTGTTATTTTAATTTGTATTTCTCTAATCAATAATGTTTCGAAGCATTTTATTATATGTTTACATATAGCTTGAATTTCTTTATTTGAAAACTGCCTGTTCATATCCTTTGACTATCAGTTGGAGGATGTCTTATAATCTTATAAATTTGAAACTTGATTGCAATTCTCTATATACTTTAGAAATGAGACCGTTATCAGAATTCCTAGTTGTGAAGATTGTTTCCCAGCTTTCTGCTTTCCTTCTAATTTTGGCAGCATTGATTTTATTAGTGCAAAAACTTTTTTTAATTTAATATGGTCAAAATCATTCATTTTGTATTTTATAATGTACTCTAATTATTGTTTGGTGATAAATTTATCCCCTTGCCATAGATCTGATAGATAGAGTATTTCTTGGTCTATTAATTTATCTATAGTGTCACTCTTTATGTCTAAATACTGTACCCATTTTGACCTTATTTTGGAATAAGGTATGAGATGTGGGTCTATGTCTAGTTTCTGCCATATCTTTTCCAGTTTTCAACAATTTTTGTCAAATAGTGAGTTCTTATCCTAGAAGCTGATGTCTTTGAATCTGTCAAACAATAGAATGCTGAGTTATTTGCTGTGGTTTCTTTTGAACCCATCCTAATCCACTGAACCATTATTCTATTTCTAAACCAGTACTAGACAGTTTTGATGACTGCCACTTTATATTATAGTTTTAAATCTGGTAGAGCTAGGACTCCTTCCTTTATATTTTTTTTCATCCGTCACCATGCTTTTCTTGATCTTGTGTTGCTCCAGATAAAAAAAGACTCTTTCTGAAAATTGCCTTCTTATAAGACATTCTCATAATCTGTGCCATAGCTTTCTCCATTAATGAGAGTAATTAAGAAGACATTATATGGGTTTAACATATATCTGTATTTTACTTCATTTTAACTTGTATCCATTTATCTCCCTAGTCAAAAATAAGGTCTTTGAGAGAGGAAATGTTCTATGTTTATGTCTTAATATCTCTGGGGCCTACCATAGCACTGACATGTACTTGGTACTTATCAAATTGAATTGAGCATGTTGCCACTTTTAAAAATGCATCCTTGGGCAGCTAGGTGGCAGTGGATAGAGCATGGGTCCTGGAGTCAGGAGAAGCTGAGTTCAAATCTAGCCTCAGACACTTAATAATTGCCTAGCTGTGTGACCATGGGCAAGTCATTTAACCCCATTTCCTTAAATAAATAAAATAAATTTTTAAAAAATGAATCCTTCCATTCTTTCAGGTAACAGTAATGGTATTGAAGTAGAATGGATGGACCCCACTCCAGCAGATGTCTTTCTGTGGGAAAGGATCGTGACCTCCCCCAACAATTAGGTTGAAGACATCCTTCCACTCCAATACTTCTGATAACCAAACTAAGCCTCTCTAGGCTCAAAGCTCTCAGGGGCTCCATAAGAAAACAATAACCTCGGGGCAGCTAGGTGGTATAGTGGATAAAAGCACCAGCCCTGGAGTCAGGAGTACCTGGGTTCAAATCCGGTCTCAGACACTTAATAATTACCTAGCTGTGTGGCCTTGGGCAAGCCACTTAACCCCATTTGCCTTGCAAAAAAAAAACCTTAAAAAAATAACCTCACATCTCTATATTACAGAATCCTGAACAGGTAGCATCATTGCAAGTCTCACCATGAAGGTCATCAGGTAAATTCCCTTGATATGCAGGATTAGTTGGACTGCTAAATTTATATCAGTCCCTGTCTCCTAAACCAGAAAATATGTGATCAAGATGTCACCTGAAATGAAAGTTCCTAAGTGTCTTCTGTGATCTTTATGAACTAATGTCAAAGAAATGGGAAATGTGGGGTGTTGTCTGTGAGATGATATTATGGTACTCTGAATTTTCTGTATCTGTCAGCAGCTTGATCATCAAATATTATCTCATTAGGTAAAGATGTTTAGGGTATGGAAAGCTGTCCATCATAAGGGAAGGCAATCTTATTTTTAAAAAATTAAGGATAAGGACAATGGTGATTTTAAAGTAGGCTTGGGAGGATTCATTTATTATTATTATTCAAAGAAGGGAACATTTCAATAGAATATATAATACCTGGCAAACCTTCATTTTAGACTTCATTTAGAATCATTTAGATTGATGAATACCTGTGGAGATTTCCTGAGTATGTTTTTAAAAAAAAATCATGGTATTGTGGTGCCACCCACTGGATATAGACAGAACTTCAGTCAAAGTTTTACTCAAATTGGTCTTACAAATATATATAGATAGATATAGATATAGATGTAGATATAGATATAGATATAGATATTAGGTTTTTGTAAGGCAAATGGGGTTAAGTGGCTTGCCCAAGGCCACACAGCTAGGTAATTTTTAAGTGTCTGAGACCATATTTGAACCCAGGTACTCCTGACTCCAGGGCCGGTGCTTTTTCCACTGCACCACCTAGCTGCCCCTTACAAATATATTTTTATTGTAGCTTTTAGTAAAAAAAAATTCTGAGTCATTAAGGTTCTGTCCTTCCTGTAACTGGGATAAATGAAAGTCATATATTTTGGTTATAGATATGCTTAGGATGAGGATAATCGCTCAATTAAACATTCTTCTTTTCTATGTGTGTGTAATTTAAATAACTTTAATAAATTTTTTAATCTTCAGAATCAATTATAATAAAATTTCATTTGTTCCTTGCCCTTGGTCTATTAGTTTGTCTTTTCATTTGAACTGACAACCTTGATGTTTTAAGTTCCAGAATTCAAACTCTTTACTGGGAGTAGGAGTAGGAAGGTTAAGATGAATCCAGGTTGTTACCTATCAAGCAGGCATTTCAGAAAACACAAGAGAAGGATTTAACTTGTTTTAGATTTGGAGACTGGGAGATTGAGAGGGATGAAAATAAAGATGCAGTCAGTGCAGGAATAGACATTGATTTGAACATCAACCAGGTGCTCAGAATTACTGGGATAAGAGTAAAAATATGTATTTCTTTGAAGATGAGTTTAGGTCAATGATTATTCTTCAGAGAACATCTTCTTCAAGTGAACTTTTCCCAGGATGCCTTTAAAAGGTGGTTAAACAGCAATCTAGGGAAAGGAAGAGGTGTGAAAGATGCCCAAGAGGGGACAAGGTAAGTCATATGAACCTGTAGGTGATAAGAGCATGATGAAATGATTGAGAGTTGAAATACCTTCAACTGGGAGATTTCCATCTCCAAATGCACATTTCATCTAATAGAAAAAGCCAAGGGGTCAGGCTGACTTCTGTCTCCAATGTCAGAACTTCTCCATGTGCTCAAGATTTCTACCCCCCTGCTGCACCTGTCAATCTCATGCTGCAGTTGCTGGAGGACAACCAGGATGATTTCCATTTGTGCCAATAAGAGTTGATTTCTTGTCCTGCTAGTCTGGTCTCCTGTCCCTTCAGTGGAGAGAGTCTCCAATGCAAGGAGTAACCTTCTTTCTGACCTCAGGCCTTCCATCTCCTGCTGCACCTATCCTCTGAGGGAAGAAGAAAAGGAAAGTCAGTAGAGAAGAGAACTTCTATTTCCTTCTGTGCAATTTGTATTCAATCTCCTGCTGCTACTTCTCCTGCCTAATCTCCAGTCTTTGATGGAAAGAGGAGAGAAGCAAAGTCTTCCAGATGACCACTGGCCTTCCATCTCCTGCTAGATTTCCATCCTGCCTTTTGACAGCTTCTGAAAAGATTGATTGAATATTGATGAACAAAGTTACACTCGATTGTTCCCTACACATTCCAGGTTTTTTGAACCTCTGTCTTTTCAAGATTTTCTGAAATTCATCTGTTCATGATTTCTTATAAAGTATCATTCAGTCTCCATTCTTCATTCCCTACCACCACTCCCTTATTCCCATCCTTCGAACTGTCCTACCCCAAATTTCTAACCAACACCATCTATTCCATATATATTGTGTCCTCTTGAATGCCTAGGCAAGAGTCATCTCTTCATTCTAAATCTTTTCCTTTCCCTTCCATATCTTTTCTCTTTTTTTTTAGTCTTTAATTTTTTTCCATTTATATGTAAAACTAGTTTTCAGCATTCATCTTCTACAAGATTTTGAATTCCATAATTTTCAACCTCTCTCTCTCTCCTCTCCTGTGGGAACACAGGCCATTCTAATGGCCACGACCCAGGTCATTTCTAAATAACCACCACCTAGACACATTCTCAGGACCTGGCATGCCACCCTGAGATAAGGTGTGCCAGATTCTTTGGGAGCTGGTCTTTCTGCCCCACAGGCCAAGGGCACAAAGCACATCTGTGTTTAACCACCGCCCCCCCTAATGTACCCCCTTATCCTGTAACGCAAGTACTGCATGTAGATCCTGCTTGCCACATCCCCCACTTCCTCATTTTCTTTGTTCTACCCCGGAAGACTTGACAGTATATATATTAGATGCAAGGTCAATAATAAACTGAGCTTGAGGCATAAGGCTGTGTGGCTTGACTCCTTGTTCTCAGCTCCCCTCCAGGAGTGAGGTCATCACTGAACAGGCCCGAAACGAGACAAGCAGTAACACTCTCCCCACCTCCCCATGACAATAAGTAATCAGATGGAGGTGATATATGTATAGTCATGGCTAACATTAAGGGGTGTTAGGTGACCCAAACCTGAATTCAAATTTGGTCTCAGACACTCAACACTTTGCAGCTATTTAATCTTGGGCAAGTCACTTAACCTTGATTACTTCCTATCCAGGGCTATCTCCAGTTGTCTTGACCCATATCTGACCACTTGACTCAAATGATTCAAGAGGAAAAAATGAGGCTGTCATGGCATAGTACCCCTTCATTCAAATCTAATTCACATGTTCATGGCATCGCTTCCCCGATGCTATCTTCTTTTCAAAAATGATGGAAAAAATCATCATCATCATCTTTTCCATATTATTCATATTTTAAATAAGAATCAGAACCAAAAGGAAAAATACATGAGAAAGAGAAAACAAATTTTAAAAAGTGACATAATATGTATGCTTTGGTCTGCCTTCAGACTCTATAGTTTTTCCATTGGATGTTGATGACATTTTCTATCACAAGTCTTTTAGAACTGGGTTTGTTCATTAGATTGCTGAGAGGAATTAAGTTTATCAAAGTTTATCATCATATAATGTTGCTATTATTGTGTACAATGTTCTCCATTCAACATCAGTTCATGTGAGTCTTCAGGTTTTTCTGAAAACCATCTGTTCATGATTTCTTATAAAACAATAGTTTTTCATTCATGTACCATAATTTCATTCATGTACCATAATTTGTTCAGTCATTTCCCAGTTGATGGACATCATCTCATTTTCCAAACCTTTGCCACTTCAAAAATATTTAATTTTTTAATATATAATATAATACAAAATACTATAAACATTTTTGTACATGTGGGTCTTTTCCCCTTTTTTAAGATATCTTTAGGATACAAACCTAGTAGTGATATTGTTGGATAAAAGAACATATTGGACATGGTTCCAAATTGCTCTCCATACTGTTTTGGATCTATTCACATCTTCATCTTCACAAACAGTACATTAGTGTCCTAATTTTCTCACATCCCTTCCAACATTGATCATTTTCCTTTTTTTGTCATTTTAGTCAATCTGATAGGTGTGACAGATAGCTCAGAATTCTTTTAATTTACTTTCTCTAATAATAGTTTAGAGCAATTTTCTTTGACTATGGATAGTTTTAATTTCTTCACCTGGAAATTGCCTATTCATATCCTTTGGCCAGTTATCAATTGGGGAATGACTTGTATTCATATAAATTTGACTCGGTTCTCTGTATACTTAGAAATCAAAATGATCCATCTCCATAGATCTGACAGATAAAACTATTCTTTGTTTTCCTAATTGGCTTATGGTATTACCCTTTATGTCTAAATCATGTGTCCATTTTGATTCATGCCTTCCAATCACTAAGACCTGGATTCCTTTGATATAGTTGCCTCCTTTTCCCATTCTGACTTCACTTTCACTCAGAGGTACATCTTTGTTAAAAAGTAACTCACCCAACAGGAGACACCATACTCTGGTGAGAGCCAACCTAGAAAGCTGAACCAGGTAAGCTGCTGGATAGATGTGCCTGCTATGAATACACCTGCTGATGATCCTGTGTTTGTGATCCTATGTGTATTTGTGGAACAAGGAAGCCCAGAGATTTGGGGGGGGGGCAGTGCTTATAATGTCTGTTCATTTTCCATAAATGCCTTTTCTTTAAGTTGTTTGAGTTCCTGGCTGAATATTGAAGGTAGGGATTCAAGTGCTATTGTTTTGGGATTGAAGATTTACAGAGTACTTTGATTCTGGGAAAGTTGTTCCCTGGAGACCCAACTTATAAGCATGAATCAAGTAGATGGTTAGATAAAAGGGGCAGGTATGTACTTAAGTGATATCTCTTTTTAATTTTCCCAGAAGAACAATATAATAGACTTTATCAAATGCACTTTCACCTTTCAAACAGTCAAGTAATTCTCTTTTTTAAGAAGAGAGAGAAATGACATTCAATCTTGATAAATCCAAAATGGCTTTTTTTGTTCACTTCTTCCTCTTCTAAATAGTCACTCTTTCTTTAATAATATATCTATATAACACTTAAGTTAGGCTCTAAGTCAAGAAATGAAATGACTAGAGGGTTATTTCTGGGTGTGAGAGCAAACAGTTCAAGCTATTGAAAGGTTGCCTGGAAGGTCAGGTTTCCTTAACCCAGGAGCTGTGCCTAGGGCAAAGATATTGTGCCATTCTGCTTTTTCTCTCCTAGGTGTATTTTACATTTCTAAATCCCCTTTGTATAGACACAGTACTTTAGGTTCATAAGTCTTTGTTTAGAGGAACAAATATCTGACTAACAAGGAAAAGAAGAATTCTAAACTTAAATATGAAGCCTTTCCTAGTGCCCAAAACAGTAGGTAGTTCATTTTATTAAAGGGTGTATTGCTGCTGGGATTTGGGATAACCAGATAAGGATAGAAATTTGGGATAACAGAGAAACAAGGGTCACTGAAAGACAAATGAATTTGTGTGCTCTCTGGGAATTTAAAATTGCTCAGGATTTTATTATGAAATATAGCAAAGAATGCAGATTAAAAAAACTTTTCTTCCTGAAGGGTTAACAAGCCTTTAGGACAGGGTGAATAACAAAAGGCTAGGCAAGGTTGCTTGGTAGACAGAGACTGAGATAGAGAGAGGGAGATAAAGAGAGGTAGGGATAAAGACAGTCAGAGAGAGCAGATTGGACCAGAGAGAGAGAGAGAGAGGACTGACCTCAAGTGGAGGTCCAGCCCAGGTTTTATAGACTTGCTCCTTATCTGGGCTCTGAGAGCACAAAGAGAAATCCCACCCTCCTTACCCGACCAAAACCAGGTCAAGGGTTGAAGTCTGAGGTTGAAAATGAAGAGACAGGATACAAATTTTACATTAAACAATGAAACAATAGGATTTGCATCTCAAGAGCAAAGATCCTTCCATACCTTTAAGAAGATTCTAAGATTTAACAGCATTAAAATTAAAAAATTTCTGATAATTTTCTATATTCATAATTCTCTCATAATTTGCTGTATTGGGTATACCCAAGAAATTTTAAATAAGGTAAACATTTATGGAATCTTCATTAATAAAAGATATTTTTTATTGATCAAATTAAGAAAAACACATTAAATTAATTTATTGAAGAATTGCTCAAATTTGTTTTTTTAAAAAACATTTTACAAAGAACTCTTAAATCAAATTTTTTAATCTTAAAATATAGAAGAATCTTTTCAACTTTGTCTTTTTGATTTAAACATTTGTTTTTCTATTTCCAGGCCCTTCTACCCTTTCCCCTCACTGCCAGCAATGAATTTAAGACTAATTTCAAAATCTTAAAAATTTTAATTTTTTGTCTTCCTTGTTTGAAGTAACCAAAGCCCTGTAGCTACCTATTATAGTCTGAGCCACATTAAAAAAAATAATAAAATGTGGCCTGCACAGTCAGATAAGGGGGGGGAAAGTGTTAACCTGATTTTTCCCCGACCTGACTACAGTAGGCTATAATCTTCCCTGACCTACTACAGTAGGAAGCACTCCTTTCCACACCCAGGAGAAGGGCAAAACCCCACCTGCTGTACAATAACTGAGCTGGACCTGCAAAACAGGTGAGGCAGCCTTGCTGAGAGTCTGAAAGGTCCTAAGGGGATCTCCCAACTGCATATTATCAATTGATATTCTCCTTACTGCTCTAGAGTTTCAAGAAACAATGAAGGGGAAGTGAATGGACACAAAAGAAAGGAAGCAGCAATAGAGGTAATGGTAGCTGCAGCACCCAGGGGTTCCCAAAGACAGCCCCTCCCCCAAAGCAGACCTTTGGATAACCCTACTCTCATGATTATGATGCTGGCATAACAGATTGGACATTCAAGCACAATCCTTATAATATCCCAAGACTAAATGTGGCCTCTTCCTTCTCAAATTACCCAAAACACTGCCTTTCTCATTTGCCCCAATCATTTACCTACTTAGGATTAGATGTACCTGTGCACATCAAAGTACTTAATTCATAACTGCATTTAATAAATCTTTATTGACTAGAACTTCCTTTTCTATTTTAATCTTCTCAAGACCTTTCACATAGCTAGGCTACTTTATATTGAATTGGATCCATTTGAATTACTTTCTGTAGAACCAAGGAGTTCAGAGAAAACCTTGCTAGTCCAGAGATGATCTTTGTCCTTTGTTTAGACCATAATATCAGAGAAGTGATGCCATGACAAGCACATGGGTTAGATTTGAGTGAAAGGGTCCTGTGCTAATTCACCAGCCTCACTTTTTCCTCCAGAACCATCTGAGTCCAATGGCCAGATATGGATCAGGATGCCTGGAGATGGCCCTGGATGCAAAGCAATCAGGGTTAGTGACTTGTCGGAAGTCACACAGCTAGTAAATGCCAAGTGTCTGAGGTTAGATTTGAACTCAGGTCTTCCTAACTCCAGTGCTAACTAGAAATAGAATTAAGATGGAAACAAAGAACAATTTGACTTTAGAACATAGAGTAGAAGTTCTCTTAAACTGAAAATGAATTGGTCCATAATTGTGCCATAGGAGTGAAGCAAACCTCCATGTTGAAGAGGTAAGATAAACTATAGATCCAGAAGCTCTATAAAGATTTTTCAAGAGTTTTCTTACACTCAAAAGGACTATGTGGTGTTTAAGGTGAGTGATGTCATCATTCCTGATGAAAGATAATAAATTAATAGGGAAGTTTTCTTAAAAAATTATATTGTAGGGGTGGCTAGGTTGCACAGTGGATAGAGCACCAGCCCTGGAGTCAGGTGTACCTGGATTCAAATCTGACCTCAGACACTTAATTACCTAGCTGTGTGTCCTTGGGCAAGTCACTTAACCCCATTTGCCTTGCAAAAAATCTTAAAAAACTTATATTGTAAAGGAAGGAGGGAAACAAGGATTTTTTTCTTTCAACTCTAATTCTTATCCTATACAAAAGTACGAAAAGTTGATACTCATGAATGAAGGGGTGTCTCTCTCATCCAAATCCTCACCTATATATAAATTGAAGGCTACATTAAAAAGGGGATCTATTCATATATGTACAAAGAATCCAATATTCCTGGAGCACATCTGGTTAAAGACCACTCTTTCCCAGATTTGACCCAAAAGTTTATTCTACTACTAAGAACTTTTGGTTCAATTTAGGTTATTAATCTCTGTCTGCTTACAAAGTCTCCTATAAATCAATTTCATATTATTAAGGAATAATATCACCAATGTGTTTCCAATATATCTGTCACATTTTACTGTATTACTTTACTTCAGCTCACACTGAAACTAAACATGTATCTTTCTACTGCTTCTCTTCAACTTACAATTGAAATCAAGTATGTATCCTTTTACCCAAACCCAAATTTTGCCCACAAAACTCTATCAGCTTTTTAAATATTAACCATGAAACCTTAAGTGCTGACTTACATATATGTATGTAGCAGCACTAGCAAGAGTAGACATATGTAGGGAGCTACCTAAGAAGAAATCTACAGAGAACTCTTGTGTTTGGTACACTGCCTATGGAGGACCCACATCTGATTGGTATAATTCATGTCGCCACTGTGACAAGACTACTGATATTTCTGGTCTTGCTGTCATACTATCACTGAACCTACTCCCCATTAATCTTGTAATGTGTGCACTACCCTGTCTACCAGATCTTTGGTTCTTCTAGGTGTTGCTCCTTCTTGGTCTTAAGTGAAGCAAAAGTAGTTACTGATTGGTGTTACCTTATTGAACCAATGATCATCATCATGCACATTTCTAGTGGGCAAAGTTTGTAGAACTGCACTCAGTTTCTAACTTCTGACTTTAACCAGAATTCTTAGCTGAGGTGCTGCTATCTCCAACTCTGAGAAAGAAAAGTGTGCCCTTTTTTTGTTCTTTTAGCTTAAAATTGAGCTCTTTTTTAAGTGGGTTTTTTTTTACAAGGCAATGGGGTTAAGTAATTACTGTCTGAGGCCAATTTGAACTCAGATCCTCCTGACTCCAGAGCTGGTGCTCTATCTACTACTACACCTAACCGGCCCATTTATAGCTTTTTAGATAAACATAAACCTCATATAACTAGTTGTGGGACTTGGTCAGGGGAGGGGGGAAATGAACTATGGCTTTTGTTCTATAGGGGATTTTTCTCTGAATCTTGACTTCCTGGAATAAATATTTTCCTTTCCACAAAGTTCCTCATTAAGGCATCTTCCTCTTTAGAATATAATGTCACATCAACATAGCAAGTGCCCTCAGATTTATAGCTGTTTTCATCTGTATATCCTGATCTTTAAAAACTATGTCTCTGTCCAATAGATTCTTAGATTCAGAAAATCCATGCAACTCACTGATTCATTTGAAACTGAACTGTTTTCAGTCAGTACACCCATTTGAGTACTATTCTTTCATTGAATTGACAAAGGCTCTTGGGGTCTAGGGTCTCCCAGTTTCTCTGTTCTAAAACTCTTTTGCTCCTCCATTCAGATTATTGGAAGTAGGGACAGTCACAGGAACACAATGAGAGATTTTTAAAATAATTTATTGCCTAAATGAACTCCTGGACATGTGGTTTGGCAAAATTCCTTTCCAGGCTTTGATTCTTCCCTCTATCAATGAATGTTGAAATGTGAAAAGTATCTTAAGCACTGTAGTTTATTTTAAAAGTTATAATCTTGACTCGAGTTTAGTTACTACTTAATAGTTATACGTTAAAAATTACAGTAGTTATATGTTAAAAATTACTAAGAAATTTAATGTTTCCCCATTCTCATTGTAAGAAAGGAAAGAGGAAGGGGGAGGGGAAGATATATTATGACCAGTTTGCCTTGTTCATTCCTGGTTAGAAACTAGACTTTCAACTTTTCTTTCCATAGCTATTGGCTGTTAATTGAAGTAATGAATGAATGACAGGCAAATCTGTGTATCACAGACTAAGAGCTGAGACTGGGGAAAAAGCCAAGGACAAACAGACCACAGTTGTCAGTTTATTGTTTCGGCCCCACCCTCATCGCATCACAACATTCTGAGCTTTTCAACCAATCAGAGAGCATCCTGTGCAATAATAAAAACAGTTTGAAAGTCTTGAAGCCTCCATAGCAACACTAAACATCTTTTGAAATTGCTGCTGAGAGAGAGGGAGAGAGAGAGAGAGAGAGAGAGAGAGAGAGAGAGAGAGAGAGAGAGAGACTGAGAGACTGAGCAGAGCACAGTTGTGGAGTGATTGTGTTTTTATGCCTCAGAAAGAGAAAACTCCCGGGATGAGTTCATCCACCCCATCCTCTAAGGTCACAGAGGAAGAAAACAAATTAGAAAATCCGGATGATGACGACAATGATGATATGGAGTGCAAAGAACTGGACGGCTTGAAAGAAGCCTTGGAGAACCTCCGCGGTCTATCCAGTGAGGAAAAAGGTGAAAAGGCTTTATTACGCTCACGCCTACAGGAGCAGTCTCAGCTCATCTGTATCCTGAAACGTAGGGCTGATGAGACACTAGAGCGTTGTGAAGTCCTGGAGCAGCTCAACGCGGAGCTGGAGGAAAAAAGGGTCTGTGACTCCGAAAAGCTGGAGGCCCAGACCCAGCGCGCCCTGAAGCTGGAGGCCCGCTTCATGGACCTGGCTGCCAACCACGAGGAGATGATCCGCTTCAAAGATGAACACAAGAGGCAGAACATAAAACTGAGAGAAGAGAATGAAATCTTGAGGAAGGAGAATAGGGAACATTTCAGCCAAGCCCTGAAAGATCAAGAGATCAAAGTGTGTCAACTTACAGACCAGGGAGAAAAGTTGTCCAGAGAGTTGGAGGCTCTGAAGGAGAAATGTGCTGAAGACTCTAGCAGAGCCAAAGCCAGAGAGAAGGAGCTCTTGGAACTACACCAACAGCAAGTCAGCTCCCTTGCCAAGGAAACCAGCTCCCTCCAAAACCAGCTCCAAACTCTGGAGGATCTGCACCAAAATACCCTGGCGAAAATGACCAAGGCCGAGGAGAAACAGAAGGACCTGAGTTCCGACTTGAGCAGCCGTCTGGAAAAAGTGACCAAGGAGAAGGATGAGCTGCTGCATCTCTCTATGGAGAGAGGCAAACTGCTTCAGAGCAAACAGTTGGAGATCCAGCAGCTGGAGGAGAAGCTGGAGATGGCAGAGATAGCCCGGAAGAATGCCCTGGATCGTTTTGAGCAAGAAGCTGCCACGGTGAATAGCAACCTCAAAGTTCAAGAACTGAGCAGAAAAGTGGAGGGAATTCAGAAAGCCTATGATGAGCTTTGGTTGCAGTCTGAAGCCTTCAAAAAGCACAGTCTGGATCTTTTAACCAAGGAGAGGGAACTCAATGCCAAACTCCGACATCTCTTCCCGTAAGGAGGTTTTGCTTCTGCTGGTCCCATTCAACCAAAATCGGCATTTACTTCTTTACTGAACCAGTAACCAGCAGTTCATTGATTATATTTCTATTATACAAAGACCTGCCTTGAGATCCACTTTATTGTCACTATTCTTGTTCCATCATTAATTTTTGGTTTCATGGATAGAACACAGTTTTGTCAGAAGTCAATTTATTTGCCTCGGAAATTTAATCCTCTTCAAAGCTTCTTCCTGTCCCTTGACTTGCATCAGGATCTTTACAGGCTCCTGGAAATTCATTTTCAGTCTTTAAGAGGTCTGCAAACAAGTGGAATTTAACCCTGTTTACAGTCTCAAGGGATGCCAAATTATTTGTATGAAATGAGATTTTGTTTTAAAAATGAAGATCCACACCTTTAATATGTAGCTGTTTTGATATCTGTATGTCTAGTCTAGCTTCCTTAGGCCATATACAAGGATGCCATGTCACTAATTCCTATGGGAGAGAGGGTAGATCTCACCACAATCTATGCAGGAAATGTAGTTTATATAAGTAAAATGGGTTTATTTCTCAATTTGCTACTTGGGTATCTAGCAAGGTTTTGATGATGGTGTCATGGTGCCTTAGATCATAATATAAATGCATCTACTGTGAAGCTAGTCACTATTACCTCTGGGAGAGAGTGCTGTTAAGTTGTTTTCCCAGAGTAGGCAGAGCGCACCACAATCAATCTATAGGAGAAGCATAGATCACATAAGTAAAATAGGTTTATTTCTGTTAGTTTATAACTCAGTTTTTAGTAGTTTTTTAAATAGAGTATTCAAAAGGGAAATAGTACAAAAAAGATGCAAATTGGTTTAATATTGCCAAAGCTATGCTAATGGGAGAAGAACTTAATCAAAGTACCAGGGGTACAAATTTCTCTATTATGGTTGTCATCATAGACTTCTTTTATGAGATCATAAGTTTTGTTGCTATTGACTATACTGTGCGTATTATATATTGGTCTCTTCATTTCTATTATACTTCCTTCCATTGAAATTCTTTTCAAAAAACAAAATATATACTTATATATTTGGATACTAAACTTTGGGGATATCTGGACAACCACAACTATAAATAAAACAATAATGTTAGACTGAAAATTTCTTGTCTTTATTGTATTTATTTACATGTGTATTTCCCTATATCCATGTAATCAAATAACTTATTTTCTAGGTATTCTAATGAATACCCCTCAACTTATTTTATACTATTTTTCTCACAGCCACCCTACACACATTCATTATAAGGTTGGTTTATCTGTATAAACTTTCTATAGCACTAAAGATTGCCAACTACTCCTGTTTTATAGATAGCATTGTTTGGTACCACCTTAATAAACAAATGCCCAAAAGTTCCAGGGAATACAAGTTTATATACTTTATATAGTATTTTATTTTCCCCCAGATAATATGTAAAAGAAATTTTCTACATTTTTAAAATTTTGGGGTTCTACATTCTCTTCCCCCCTCTCCCCACCTCATCTCCACTGAGAAGGCAAGCAATAAATAGACTATACATGAATAGTCATGCAAAACATATAAAGAAGATATAGACCCCCCAAAATCCTTAAGAAAATAAAATGTGCTTCAATCTGTATTCAGATACCATCACTTTCTCTGGGGATAGATAGCATTTTTCATCAACTTCAGAACTGTCGAGGATCATTGAATTGCTAAAAATAGCTAAGTCAATCACAGCTGATCATCTTACAATATTGTTGTTCCTTCATTTACAGTACATTTCACTTTATATCAGCTCATATAAGTCCTGGTTTTTCTGAGAGTATCCTGTTCAGCATATAGCAGAATAGTATTCTATCATAATCATGATTTGTTCAGTCATTCCCCTATTGATAAGCATCCCCTCAATTTCCAATTTTTTGCTATAGCCTCTTTTCCTTTAAAAAAAATGTAACACTATATACATGACTAATATCTAGTATCTAGTAGTGGTATTACTGGGTGAAAGATTATGCATGGTTTATAACTCTTTGGGCATAGTTCCAAATTGCTCTCCAGAATACACTACTACACCTCCCCTCCAACATTTATCACTTTCCTTTTCAGTACTATTAACAAATTTAATAGATATAAAGTAGTACCTCAAAATTGTTTTAATTGCAGTTCTCCAATAATGAGAACATTTTGTCATGTAGTTATGGATAGCTTGGATTACATCATTTGAAATCTAGTCATATCTTTTGATCATTTACCAATTGGGGAATGGCTCTTATTTTTACACATTTAACTGAATTCTCTAAATGTTTGAGAAATGAGACCTTTAGAAGGAAAAACTTGCTTCAAAATTTTTTCAGTAATATTTCTATTTCCCCATCATCCTATTTTCCCCTAATTTATTCTATTCTCTCCTTTCACCTTGTCCCTCCTCTCCTAATCTTCCCTCCCTTATAGCAACCCCCACCTTAACTCCTTTGCCCTCTACTTTCCTTTAGGGTAAGATAGATTTTAATACCCAATTGTACATGTTATTCCCTTTCAATCAATTTTGATGAATGGTTGATTCACTCACCCTCTTCCCCTCTACTATAAAAGCTTTTTTTTGCCTCTTTTTTGTGAGATGATTTAACCTCATACTCTGTTTTCCTTTCACTATATTCTGCTCTCATCCCTTAATTTTCTTAGATATACCTTCATATTTAACTCACTCCTGTGCCCTCTCTATATACACACACTAATTGTTAAAATAAAATTTTTATGAGATGCCAGTATCATCTTTCCATGTAGGAATGTAAACAGTTTATCTTATTAAGTTCCCTTCTCCTGTTTACTACTTGCCTTGTCTTATATTTCAAATTCAAACTTTCAGTTCAGCTCCAGTCTTTTCATCAAGAAAGTTTGCAAGTCCCCTGTTTCACTGACCATCTTTAAAGAACAAGCTCAGTTTTTCTGGGTAGTTGATTCTTGGTTGTAATTCAAATTCTTTTGTCTTCTGGAATATCATATTTTAAGTCCTTGAACCTTTAGTATAGAAGCTGCTAGAACTTTTGTTATTGTGACTGTGGCTTCACAATACTTAGTTTGTTTCTGGCTGCTTGCAATATTTTCTCCTTGACCTGATTTTTCTGAAATTTGACTATAATATTCCTGAGAGTTTTCATTTTGAAATCTCAGGAGGTGGTGAGTGAATTTTTTTTCAATTTTTATTTTACCTCTGGTTCTAGGATATCATGGCAATTTTCTTGATAATTTCTAGGCTCAGGGGCTGCTAGATGGTGCAATGGATAGAGTACCAGCCTCAGACACTTAATAATTACCTAGCTGTGTGACCTCAGCCAAGTCACTTAACCCCAATGCTCCCCCCAAAAGAAAGATAATTTTCAGGCTTTGTTTTTAAATCATGATTTTCAAGTAGTCCTATATTTTTGAGTCAGTTGTCTTTCAATGAGATATTTCACATTGTCTTTTATGTTTTCATACTTTTGGCTTTGTTTTATTTTTTCATCATTTCTCATAAAATCATTAGTTTCCATTTGTTCAATTCTCATTTTTCGGAACTTTTCTTCAGTGAAATTTTGTACCTCCTTTTTCATTTTGAAATTCTACTTTTTAAGGCATTCTCCACTTTGGTTTTATGTACCTTTTTTAGCATTTGGTTTAGTCTATTCTTTAAGGTATTTTCTTTAGTATTTTTAGTGTCTCCTTTGCCAAGCTGTTGACTTGTTTTCCATTATGTCTTTTGTCACTTTCATTTCTATTCTCATTTTTTCCCTCTACTTCTCTGATTTTCAAAAATCTTTTTTGTGTTCTTCTACAACTTGATACCAATTCATTTTGGGGGGGGGGGGGGGGAGGCATTGGATGTAGGAGTTTTTATTTTGTTATCTTCTTCTGAGTTTGTGTTTTGATTATTCTTGTCACCTATAATTATTTTCTATGGTCAGATTTTTTTCTCCCAACCTCTTACTTGATTTTACCTCTTTCTTGAAATAAGGTTTTACTTCTAGAGTAGAGGGCTCACTCTCCCAAACTTCACTTTTTTGCAGAAGATACTTTGAGGGACCTGCAAGTTTTCAATTCTGTCACAAGCTTGCTTTTCTGCCCTGGAACTGTGAGGAGGGTCCTATTCCACTGTGGTTTCAAGCTCTTGTGCTCATGCTCCTCCGCACCCCAGGAATGTCATGCAGGACTGGGACCTGGATCCAAGTATGGCCAAAGCAAAAAGAGACCCCTGTAATCTCCTTTTGATGGCTGGTTGACCCCCTTACTGTCTGTGGGTTGAGAGCTCTGGAAGCAGCTGCTACTGCTGCTAATTAGGTAGCTCCCAAAGTCAACTCCTGGGAGGGCTTGGGGAGGAGGGGTGGTGGGGAGGTGAAGGGAAAGGACTGTGTTGCTTCCTTAACCTGGTGCAAGACTTTTTCTGTGGATCATCTAAGTTGTTTTGGGTGGAATATTGTTTCACTCCATTTTTTTGTGGATTCTGTCACTCTAGAATTTGCTTAGAGTCATTATTTAAAGGTTATTGGAGGTGTTTGGAGAAGACCTTGGGCAAGTCCCTGCCTTTACTCTGCCATCTTGGCTCTGCCTCCTATAATTTTTTTTTTAGGTTTTTGCAGGGCAAATGGGGTTAAGTGGTTTGCCCAAGGCCACACAGCTAGGTAATTATCAAGTGTCTGAGACCGGATTTGAACCCAGGTACTCCTGACTCCAAGGCCAGTGCTTTTATCCACTGCACCACCTAGCCGCCCCTCCTCCTATAATTTTTAATAACATTTTCCCAAACACTATTCACTCTTGCATTTTTCAGATTCAGGAAAATAGATACTCTGTCAATAATCCTTTAGCATGATGGTCCCAGAAGTCTTAGTGCAGTTATTGGTGCTTAAAATTGCACTAAGATTTCTGGGACAACCTATCTTTTTATTTTGCACAATAGCAAAGCCAGAAATCAGAAAGAGGCAATAGTACAAATGTGGCCCTTTGTTAAAGCCTGTCATGAAACAGTGAACCAGAAAGCTGTTTCTAGAAGTACTACTTTTGGGGTATAATTAGCTTAAAAGTCACCATCAACTAACCCCGAAGTATGTCAGTGTTGATTAATATGAATTGAATTTCATGTGCAGCTAGCACAAATCAATCTCTTTAAATTAAGTAATAATTCATAACAAAATATTTATTGATTAATTAGGGATGTCTAACTTTAAGCATTTCATTGATTACAGCTATTTGGAGGATAGAAATGAAAAGTCTGGTGTAATTTTAGGATTAACAGGAGTTAGAGGTGAATTGAATATATTGGAGCATTTCAAACCATCTGATCTTTGTGGCTCCTGCCCATATTACCCTTTAGTCTATAGTTTTAGTCTCTGAAATAAGGAACTACCAAATTTCTGATGAGTTACCATGACTGTTCATATACTCCACCATAATCTACCTTCATCCTTCTCCTGCCTTACTATAAGACTTCATCAATATTGTATTGTACACAGAGCAGGAATTAAGTTTCAGAGGTAATTCAGTTCTACTCCCTATCTAAAATATAAAAAGTCTTCTAAAAGTTTTCTAACAAGTGGATATTTAATCTCTAAAATAATGTTGTTGATGTCAACACCCTGCAAATATACTGTGTCAAATCTTCCTGATATGAGATATTGGTGTACATAGAATTATTTATTGATCACCTACTATGTGTAAAACAGTACCATCACCTTGTTGATTCTAAGTTTCTGTAGCATTACATATGTGCCATCTTGTGAAACATTTTCATATTAAGTCATACTGTAAAAGAATAAACCAAATAAAAAAATTAAAAATGAAGAGTGACTGTCATTTTTTCATCTTTAGGCAGCTAAAAGGTATAATGATTAGAATACTGGACATGAATTCAGGAAGACCTGAGGTTCAAATACAGCCTTAGTCACTTTACTAATTGTGTGAGACACTGGGCAAGCCATTTAAATTTTATCTTCCTCAGTTTCCCCATATGAAACAACAAATAACACCTACCTTCTCAGGTTCTTGCAAGTATAAAATATTTGAAAAGCACTTTGCAAACCTCAAAATACTATACAAATGCTATTATATTTATCATCTTTCTCCATAGCTCTAAATAAAACTTGTGTTTTGTTTGTTGAAGTAAATAAACCTCCCATATTGCTTCAAGTCTAAAAGGGAATATAATATCTACATAAAATCTATAGACTATAATACAAGATACAATGTGGAATTGCAACAAAGAGAGGTAAGAAGGGATGTGGGAGTTAAGAAGAATGAAAAGACTCTTTGACTTCCATTATTATTCATCCTTCATTCTCAGAGTAGAACAATGACATCACAGGTGTCAGGCCTTGATTAGTGAGTAAATTGGATTTAAGTGAAGCAGAATGGCACAAAATTGTCAACTCATTATCTCCTCCAGTCATCAAAATCTAGTGGCAAGACAAAAGGTGACTGACAATGGTCCAGGATGCATTGGATGACCTTGGTCATTCTAAATTAAGATCTTTCCCAGGCCAGAACAAAATCTCCAGTACTAGTAACTATCCTTCACTTGGGCATTCTGCCATCCTTATAACTAAAGGTGGCCAAATTTCAATTTCCCCCCTCTATTTTAAAACATTCTTATTCTTTTGATTTCCCTCTTCATGAAATTATGAATTCTCTTCATCAGTCAAACCTGTTCTGGAAATGTTGGTCATTTCTTATTTCTCTTTCTCCTTTACCCCACAAACTTAATCAGCACAAACTCTAAAATCTTAGATTTGGAGGGGTTGTCAGAAGACATCTAGTCCAAAACCTGACTCAAAAATTTACACCAACTAGCAATCATATTGCCTCTTTTTGAAATACACTAGAGACAGGACTTCACTAGTTTATGGAAGTCTTAATTGTGGCTAATTATAAAATTTGTGAGTTGGAAAAAGTCTTAAAGATAATCTAGGCCAGGAGTTAATTTATTGCCCTGGCCCAGTGCTTGTTTTACTTTTCCCAAGATCTAAGAATGTTTTTGTTTGTTGGTTGATTTTTTAATATATATTTAAAAATGCAAAAATCATTATTACTTGAGGCAATTAAAAAAGACAACATCAGGATTTGACCCTTTGGCTTTAATTTGCCAATTTCTGGTTTATTATACCCTCTAATTTTATAAGGAAACTGAGACCAAGAGAAGTGATTTGCCAACGGTCATACCCAAATCATTGTTTGTTGTTTTGATATTACCCATTTTCTTTATTCTTTTAAAAATAGTGTTTCATTTTCCCAATAATATGTAAAAATAATTTTTAGCATTCATTTAAAAAATATTTGAACTCCAAATTTCCTCTCTTCTTCCCTTCCTCACTGTCCCACTTCCTAAGATGGTAAGTAATTTAATATAGATTACATATGTGCAATCTTGTGAAACATTTTCATATTAAGTCATACTGTAAAAGAATAAACCAAATAAAAAAATTAAAAATGAAGAGAAAATAGTATGTTTTGATATGCATTCAGACTCCATCAGTTCTTTTTCCTACCTGTGAAAAGCATTTTTCATTATCAGTCTTTTAGAATGATTTTGTATCTTTTTATTGCTGAGAAGAGCTAAGTCATTCATTGCTTATCACTGTAGAAGTGCTACTCTTACTGTTACAATATTGTCCTGAATATTAAAAATTGTTTTTACATATAAATAGCAGCTTATTCTCAATTTTCATAGCTTTTACAAATCACTTTCCATTCCCATTGTTATCATTCTAGTTTAAATCATTATCTCCTTACTCAATCATTTCGACTAATCTAAACAAATTTTTTAAGTGCTTAATATATTTAAATGACGGGGTTAGGTGCCAGGGGAATACAAAGAAAAATAGAAATAATTTATATTCTCCTGAGAACATACATATGAAAACATTTAAGTTTATATTTTGGATTCATCAAGCAATTATCAAGTGTCTCTTGTGTATCAGGGCTTACATCAGACACTAGAAATACAAAGATAAAAATGAAATAGTCCTTGCTCTCAAGGAGCTTATATTCTGTTGGGAAAAAATACTAATAAGGCTAAGTCGATGCTTTTTTTTTTTCCTTCTTAGGATCTGTAATTTTATTGATGTAGAGAAATTCACTGTACCTGTATAGACTAGCAGCTCTTTTTTTTTTTTTTTTTTTTTTTTTTTTTTTTGGTTTTTGCAAGGCAAATGGTGTTAAGTGGCTTGCCCAAGGCCACACAGCTAGGTAATTATTGTCTGAGACCGCATTTGAACCCAGGTACTCCTGACTTCAGGGCGGGTGCTTTATCCACTGTGCCACCTAGCTGCCCCAGACTAGCAGCTCTTTCAATTTAACATATTAAATAGTTATCTGAGGCACTAAAAGGTTAAGTGACTTGCACAGTCACAAAGTCAATGGGTGTTAAAAGCAAGATTGGAGCACAGATCTTTTTGACTCAAGACTAATTCTTATATAAAATATATACCACTAAATGCTGAATAATTTTGATGGAACTAGGGGAGGATTAGGACTAACTAGAGGGTATAGGAAAGGTTCCCTATAGGTTAGGAAATGCCACAAGCTAAGTCTTAAAGGAAGCTAGAATTCTAAAAGGCAGAAGAAGAAAAAGGTAGAACATTCCAGTCATGAGGGACTCTTGTGCCAAGATGGGAAATAGAATTACAAATATGGGGAATGAGAAGTAAGCCAGTTTGGCCAGAATAAGACTGTGTGAGGGGGAGTAATGTGAAATCAGTCTGGAAAAAAAAAATTAGACTCAGATTGGGAAAGATTTTAAATAAACAAGAATTTATTAAGAGCCTATTATATATCCAGTGGTAGCTGCTGGAGATACAAAGACAAAAGTTGATGTAGTCCTATAGTCTCTACTCTTAAGGGAGCTTACATTATAAATGCTTTAAAAAATGTTTATCTTTTACTAGAAGCAATGAGTGTTGAAACTTCTTAATCAAAGGAGTGAAGTAATTAGAATTGAATTTCATTAATATTAATTTAGTAGCTTTTTTAGAGAAAGGCAAAACTGGTCTCAGGAACATTACGTAGGAAGCTGCTGCAATAGTCGAGATGAGAGGCAATGAGGAATAGCTATGTGTCATGGTGGACAGAGTGATGGAATCAGGAGGATGTGAGTTCACATCTGACCCCAGACACTCACTGTGTGACCATCAGAAAGTCACCTAACCCCTATGGCAGAGAGAGAGAGAGAGAGAGAGAGAGAGAGAGAGAGAGAGAGAGAGAGAGAGAGAGAGAGAGAGAGAGAATCTTTTCTAAAATTAAATTTTAGAGAGTATAAACACCAGTTCCTTCTAAGGGGAAAAAGAGCACATGTTCTTAGAGATCCTTTTCCAAGCCAAAAACAAAGATCCCCAAACTCAAAATCATATTTCCTAAAAACAACAAAACTTCAAGAAATTGAACTAGAGCTTAAAATCTTGCTTTATTTTCCAAAGCTAATTTTCAACTGCTGAATATATCTTTATCACTAGGTTAATCCTAGGATGATGATTTTTTTTTTTGATCACAGGAACTCTGAGACTAAATTATAGAGAGGCTGAATTTTATTACTGAAGGGAGGTCTTGTGTTGATAAAATTGCAGGTCCTTGAAGTAATGAATTGGGAGCAGATAGTTTTGTCACTTACTCCTTTTTCATGGTGACTATATACTAGACAGGGTTCTTTTTTCTATTACATCTCTTTTTGTTCCAGTTTGACCATGTAAACATTTGTTTCTTTTCAGTTTACACAAGCTAGCTAGCTTACAAAAGATTATTTATTGTAGGTATCTTCAGACTACTTATCAATTTTATCAGTGAGTGACAACTGGCATAGATAATAATGCTTGACAATTTTTTAGCCACAAGAACTAGAAGGGAGAGACAATCCATTTAAGATTATAAAAGATTTTGAGAAGTTAGAATATTGGACTAAATCCAATAAGATGAAATTTACTAGGAATAAATGCATATTATTTTACTTGAGGTTCTGTGTGACTGAAAAAGTAATGTTATTTTTTTCTTCATTCCTGTCCAATTCTTCATGACCCCCTTTGGGGTTCTCTTGGCAGAGATACTGAAGTGTTTTGTCATTTCTTCTCCAACTCATTTTACAGTTGGAGAGACTGAGGCAAGCAGGATTGAGTGGCTTGTCCACCAGTAAATGTCATCAGGATTTGAACAAAGGACTTCCTGACTCCAGGCCACCATGCTCTATCCACTGCTCCTCCTAATTGTCCTCCCCCTAGCTGCCCCAAGGTATTTCAGTGGTCTACAATCTCAATATAAGTCAGCAGAGTGATGTGGCAGCCAAAAATATTGATAGCATAGCTAAACTGAGAGACATACATTCCCCGAAAAAGGAAAGAATTCTGTTCAAATCTGGGAGACATAGTTTAATGAGCTGGAGAACACCCAGAGGGGGCAACCAGGATGGGAAAAAGTATTGAGATTATGTTATAAAAATGAGAAGTAGATGGGTATGTTTAGCCTGGGAAAGAAAAGATTCAAGGAGAATGTGGCAGCTATTTTCGCATATTTGAAGAATTGCTAACCAGAAAAAAAAAAGTATTAGATTTGTCAGTTTGAGAAGACTAGAAGAATTGGATGAGAACTTAAAAAGGAAAATTTTAACCTGTATTTAAAGAATAGAAAGTCATGGGATGTAATTAGTTTTCCTCATGTTAGAGGTTTTCCAACAAAGATTGCATATACATTTGGGTGTGGCCATGTGTTAGACTAGATGGTCTTTCAACCCTGTGTTTCAGTGAATTTTACAAGGAAGAGAATAATAGCTTGTGAGGACTTTTTGGTAATTGGTGTTATGTTAGATCCCAGTCAGGGAAATAATTATCCACAACTTTTCATCATTTTGTTGGAACTAGTTTCTTTTAATCTTGTTTTAATCCTGGTTACAGTTTGATCAGAGAATGCTCAGTTTACTCACTGTCTTCATGCCATCCATAGGGCCTTATCCCCTTTCAATCAAGTGGGGACCATTCAAAGGAAGAGAACAAAGAGATTTACAAAAATGTCTTACTGCAACCTTCATACAGTCAGTCCCCTCCTATAGTCCCCATGTATTTACAAATGGGGTCAGTTTCAATATTCACATATGCCACTCAAGCTTACTACTTTATCTTCGGTATTTTTTCATGAGCATTTTAGTAAACATCAAGATAGTGGAGAAAATTATATATAGAATATCAATAACTTTTTTAAAAAGAAGAAAAATGACAGCCTCTATATCTTTTATAATCAAGAAGAAAGGAGAAAGACAACCTTCAAAAAATCTAGTCTATATGAGGTAACTTTGGGGGAAGATGAGTGGTAAAGAGGATTAGAAAATGTTTACTTAAATATCACACGTACAAAAATATTCATAGCAGCCCTGTTTGTGGTGGCAAAGAATTAGAAATTGAGTGAATGTCCATCAATTGGGGAATGGCTTAATGAACTGGTATGTGTGATGGAATACTATTGTTCCTTTAGAAATCAAGAGGGATGGGCATTTAGGGAAGCCTGGAAGGATTTATATGAACTGATGCTGAGCAAGATGAGCAGAGATAGAAGAACACTCTAACAGCAACATGGGGTTGATGATCAACCTTAATTGACTTGCTCATTCTATCTATGCAACAATCAGGCACAATTTTGGGGTATCTGTGAGATATACCATCTGTATCCAGAGAAAGACTTGTGGAGTTTGAACAAAGACCAAAGACTATTACCTTTAATTTTTTAGGTTTCTTTCTTTTTTTTTTTGCAAGACAAATGAGGGTTAAGTGATTTGCCCAAGGTCACACAGCTAGGTAATTATTAAGTGTCTGAGGCCGGATTTGAACTCAGGTTCTCCTGACTCCAGAGCCGGTGTTCTATCCACTGCACCACCTAGCTTCCCCCACCTTTAATTTTAAAAAAAAGTTATCTTATTATGTAATTTTGCTATCTCTTATCCTTTATTTTTCTTCCTTAAGGATATGATTTCTCTCTCATCACATTCAACTTAGATCAATGTATACCATGGAAACAATGTAAAGACTAACAGGGGTAGGGGGAGGGAAACTAGATTAGGGGAAAAATTGTAAAATTCAAAATAAAGAAATAACAAAATTTTAAAAAAGGTTAAAAACGAAAATGTTTACTAAAAATGAAAATCCCTCTGAGGAGTTTTCTACTTCAAAGTTCAGTGCAGCTGACTCTTACTACAATATTCACAAAGAAAATGTACCTCAAGATGATTGGCCTTCATCTCCTCTACATACCCTATATTCAACCTTCTTGATTTTTCCCAGAACATCTCAGAAGAAATATATTTCTTCTGAAAGGTTAAGTCTTTGAAATGTCTTCTAAAACACTTGTGAAAGATATACTAGGTATTATTTAATTTCTATAGAGCAGTCATTCTACAGTCAAGAAGACTCATATTTCTGAATTCAAATCTTGCCTCAGACATTTCCTAGCAAGTCACTTAACCCTATTTGTCTCAGTTTCCTCATGTGTAAGATGAACAAGAAAAGGAAATGGTAAACCACTCCAGGATCTTTGCCAAGAAAACGACCCAAATGGGGTTGTTTGACTGTGTTGGGCAGACAAAAACATTTTCAAGAATTAACCTGAAGGAACCTACATTTTTTCCAAGTTAATAATATGTTCACATATAGATAAATGCAAAGCATATACAAAGTAAATACAAGGTAATTTTATTTTGGAAAAGGAAGTTGAGGGAATTCGGGAAAAATCTTTCATAAGAGGTGTCATGAACTGGATTTTGAAAAGAATACACATTTTCTGTGAGAATTGAGGATATAGAAGACACCTTGTAGAATGCCCATAGATGAAAGATGAAATGTTATATATGAAGAACAGTGGGTAAGTCATCTGGAACTCAGAATGTATGAAGGGGAGTAATATGTAATGAGCCTGGAGAGAAAGGTTTGAGTTAGACTGTGAATAACTTTAAAAGCCAAAATGAAGAGTAGAGACAATAGGGAACCACTAAAAGTTTCTGAGCAGAGGAATGATCAGGTCGGTCCAATGCTTTCAAGAAGATGACTTTGGAAGTTGTGTAGAGTATGAAATGAAGAAAGGAAAGACTTGAGGCTGGGAGACAAATTTTTATTTTTATTCAGTTGTTTTTTTCAGTCATGTTTGATTCTTCATGACCCCATTGGGGATTTTCTAGGCAGAGGTACTGGAGTGGCTTGCCATTTCCTTCTCCAGCTTCTTTTACACATGAGGAAACTGAGACAAACAGTTAAACAACTATGTCACACAGGGGCACACAACTCATAGGTGTCTAAAACCAAGAAAACTCCAAATGGAGTCATGAGGAGTGGGATATAAGTGAAACAGCAATAATACAACAGCCATCACTCTCTCCCTAGCCACCTTCTGAGATGATCACATATTAAATCTCATCATCTTTGAACCTGGGCTTCCTCCATGATTTCGAATCCTGATATTTCCTGATTATTAATACTAATCTTTTCATTGGCTCTATCTTTGTCTGAATCTTTTCTTTATATATTTAGACTTTCATTTAAACATAGCTGACCCCTCAAGCATTCTTCCAACTCATGAACTTTTGCAATTTCCATGAGCTACATTTCTGTCCCACCTGGGTCATACAGAAGGATGATAGCACATTTAATATCACCATCACTCCAACAGTTTTGATTCTAAAATCTGGAACTCTGAAACTTTCTTCTCTGAACATAACCTCCTGTGCATCTGTCTTACCCTCTGCCTTATCTTTGTAAACCTATACTTCATTTTCATCATGACATCTGACCTCCACTTATTTCTGTCATGCCACTGCTCTGGTCTCTCAACTCATGCTCTGGTCTCACTTCCCTCCCTTTATAAATCTTGACCATATAAATTGTCCACTAGTCTTAATTAGTTATTATATGCTTTGGGTTAATCATCTTGTCAGAGTGTCTATTAACTATCTGTGTTATTAGGAAAATGTTTAGACAAACTTAAATGATAGATTACCAAAAGAAATGTGGCTTTGTAAAAAATAATTTTGATATACTAACTTAATTTAATCAGTATTTACTCGGTTCATTATTATTTAATGGGTATCAGTGATTGTATTAGTGAATTAAGTAGAATTGAATGAGAGCTGGGGGGGTTACAATTAATTAACCCCTTATATATTGATGATAGTTTTACTTCTGATTGATTTATAGAATAGACTTACTATTGAAATAGACTGGTTTTAAGGCTATATAGTAATTTGTGTTGGGAATTTGTTGTATTATCACTATCCCCCACTCCTATGAGTTCTATCAGTGAATTATGATTGAAAGCCCATAGTTTCCTTGCCTTGTTCTGGTCATAATGCTCTTACAACCTATGGAAGGCCCCAAGGTACTGCTGGCAAAGTACAAGTGACTGATGAATATCTCTCTTAACCAATCAAAGGAGTTCCCTCATTTCTGAAGATAGCCAATCATGAAGTGCAATACTTTATTAATAACCTCTCAAGGTCTAAAAAAGGATCATGTAGATGAGTAGAGGAATCCTTGGCTACAAGAAAGGTTTTTGGTTACAATAGCTTAGGGATCACAGATCTCCTTTATAAATTGTGGATTGGATTTTTGTAGTCCAAAGTTTCATCAATTCCTATTAATAGCAAACTATTAGCTATTTCTTCTTTGTTATCATCAATTTTGCATTCCACTTTGTAACCTCTCCTATGTATATTTCATATTGTTATTACTGCTACTAAATATTATACATTTGTTGCTAAAGAAAAATATATATATTTATAGGTGTACTTTTCAATTTTATGGGATTTATAGGATCATAGTGTTAGAACTAGGAGAGACCTAGTTCACTCCCTCTCCCCTATAGAAAGGAGCTTCTAGACGTCCTTTAGAAATAAGAAAATTGAGGTCCATAGAGGGAGACAGAGTAAAATACCCAAAGTCACAAAATAAGTTGAAGGGCTGAAATCTGAACCCAGGTCTTCTGACTTTGGGCATAAGCCCTTTCAATGATACAATGCTGTACCCTTAAGATGAGTTGATTTTGAAAGGAAGTTTTTTGCAAGTATTATTTAGTTTTATTCTCTATTTTTTACACAAAATTACTACCTTAGGTATATAATCAACATGAAGGCTTTTTTAGAATACTTTTAATTCAAATAAAGTTCCATTTTCATTCTGATGATATTTATCTTAGTGATTATTGTCATTGTTCTTTTGACAAGAGCACAGTTGTAAGCCCTAATCAAATTTTACACAAACAAGATTTGAAGAGGAGACATTCAGTCTATATTTGGCTCAATGTAGTAATATCAGCATTACCATTACCCAAAACAAAATTTGGCAGCTTTCTTGATTTTTCTATTTTTGTCAATGATATCATCATACTCTTAGCCAGTCAGACTCCAAATACTGGCATCATCTTTAACCCCTTCCCTCTACCATACTCAATTAGTCACCAAATTCCTTCAATTCTTTCTTCAAAATATCTTTTCCTACTGCTATCACTATAGCTTAGGACATTTTTAACTCTGATATATTACCATAAAATCTTTTTTAACTAGACTCTTTCCTTCAATTTGTCCTGGGCATATCTGTCAAATTAATTTCCCTTAAAGACTACTTTTGTCATTTCTGAGAACCTTAGAGTTGGGAGGAGTGCTAGAAACCATCTTGTTCAACCCTTGTCTAAACAGTATCTCTACCATTAAAACACCATTAACAAAGGGACTTCACCTGAAGAATCAGCAATAATTTAGGAGAAAAAAATTATTCACTAACTGCTGAGGCAACTTGATCTACTTTGAGTCAGTTCTAAGTATTAGAAATATTTTCTTTGCATCATGCTGAAAATCTGTTTCTATGCAATTTCTGACTATGACTCCTGGTTCTACCCTCTGGGATCAAGTGAAACCATATCTAATCTTTCTTCCACTAAAAGGAAAGTCTTTGTTCTCAAAGAACTTATATTCTCAGGAAGGGATTTCAATATGTAGACAGATGGGTATAATACCCAACCAATCTCTTACTCTGAAACTCTTCTCTTTGCCTGTAAAGGGAATGGGTCATGAGAGAAGTGATGTGAGGAAGCAATGAGAGCAGAAGGTTGTGGAAGAGGAGAGAGACACCAGGGCACTGGAAATTGTAGAGTAATTTATACTTGGTCCATCTGGTTGCTAAGTCCATCCATCCTGCTCTATAATAGAGAATT
This sequence comes from Macrotis lagotis, assembly GCF_037893015.1. NCBI lineage: Eukaryota > Metazoa > Chordata > Mammalia > Peramelemorphia > Peramelidae > Macrotis > Macrotis lagotis. Next base: position 815,092,334 of record NC_133658.1, on the reverse strand, counting down.
TATGGCCCACATAGAGAAAAGTCAAGCTCATCCATTGCATCTAAGGTCATCACCTCTAGGCTTTGATGACTTTGGAAGACAGAGTGAGGCTGACAATTTTACACAACTCTGGCCTCACTTTAATTCACTTTCAAGTCAAGACATCACCTTCTTGATACCATTGGTTCTCTTTATAAAGAACAACAACAATAATGACCGAAAGAGGTCAGAGGTCTCTCTTAGGAACAAGAAAGCCACCAATTTTCATGTTCTATATAGGGGTGAGACCTCGTCTATCCCCCTGTGCTATGAGTCCCAGGTCTCATATTCCTTTTTATCTAAGACTTGCCCTAACAGAAATACCAATCAAGATGGGAGAATAAACAAACTTAAACTGTGCATTTTCAGGGTTCAAATCAGCTTCTGAACTCTCTAATGTCTCTCAGTCAAGAGGTATAAACCAGGTCTTATTTGGAATTTCTTTTGTGATTACCTTTTTGTTTACTGATTCTATGCTGTATGCTGAACAGCAACAAAGCCTAGGATACTCATAGTATGTGTATAATGAGTTTGATAGTAGTTTAATTTCTAGAGAATTTTTTCACAGGCAGGTTCTGGTCTTGGGAAAATAGTGAAAACACATTTGTTTTAATCCTGCAAATTTGTCTAAGTCCTGAATTCTTTTGCTTATGTTAAGTGGAATGGATCTGTATAGTCAATCTCAGACACTTTAATAATGGGGCACCCCCAAGACTATACAATCAACATAGTCATTTCCTTAGAACCTGGGTTGTATGGTCACCAGTGATGTAAAATTGTTGCATTATCCTGTATGGTGAGCTTGTCCTGGGAAGCTTACCCAAGCCCCCCAAATCGATTGTTCTATGATCCACCCTTTCCCTTTCATGTATATAATATCTGACTCTACAACAGCAAAGTAGAGCTCCAAGGAAGAATTATCTTATGATTTGCAAATCAGCTCCTTATAAAGAAAGTAATTTGGTTTATTGGCACTCTGTCTCTGGACTGATTTGCCATGCACAGTAAAACCTAAGTTAACAGTCTACTTCTGCGGAGA